>NW_017299842.1:139732-142574 GCF_001594075.2 Trachymyrmex cornetzi | reverse complement strand
CAGCCGCGAAACTCTCGCGAACCGTGATCACGCGCTTAGCGCGTGATCGAACAGCTGTTGCAAAGCCGTACTGCGCTTGTGCGACCCAATATAATTAATCGCGTGAAAATCCAATTAAACCAATAGCGAGACGAATTAGCAACCCATGATATTAAATGCTAAACCATAGGGAACTAAGAGCCTCTCTGGTATCCTCGATCTATCGCAGTATTCCGAATAAATCAATAAATTCACTTCATTTAAATTCAACAATTGCAATTGCAAATTTAACTGCGCCGGTTCATAAAGCGGTTAATACTGCGCTTACGATCGAAAATACGTAGCTGAATTGCATCCGCAAGTGCACCAAAAGCTTCCAACAAAACGTGCGGAAGTCCGTTAGAAGCTTCGCGATACAAGTAACGCACGAACGCTCTGTATCCGAAACTCTATTCATAAAAAAGGAAAACATCCTTCGAACGGAAATGTAACGCGAATAAACGCGCACAGCGACTGCACACTATGCAGCACAGGGGCGGAGCGACTAAGAGGGCCCTGTCAACATTTAAATTTGGCAATTTCCTCCTTTAAGACAGTAAAATCTAACGAAATCTCATTAGATCGAAACTTCTAGAACATTTCAAAAGATTCAAGTAACTGTTGACAGGTCAACGCCCTTTCCTGCTCAGCACCACCACTTCTAACGATATAAAAGCACACACCAAAGACAGAGTCTGTCTTCTGTCTTCGACTTTTCTTCCGTGGTCTGTCTTCAGTCTTTTTGAGAATCAGAGTGTCAGAATTAGAGAGAGAGTCAGTGTTAGAGTGTCAGAGTGAGAGCTAGCCTACTAGTCTCCTTCAGAGAGTTCTTCTTGGAAGCGGGGTGCTCATTCGTAAAAATCCCGAGGGCCATCCTCCATAGCAGGCACGTTCAAGGATAGCCGAGCAACACCGCGACGCAAAGTAAGTTGCACGTGGCACTTCCGTCTCAGTCGCGCTACCCTCCGTTTTGTGTAAATATTAATTTTCGGAAACGATCGCATGTGAACTATTCGAATACATGAATCTCGTCAATTTTATTCAATATTTTATATTTTTCATGACTAGTTACCTCAACGACTCCATGTACGCGATATCAATTTCACGAGTCGAACCATCTCTTGAAATCAAAACAGAATAAAACGTCTAAAATTCATTTTCTTTTTTTTTTTATCTTCTTCTTTCACTCTCCTTCCTCTCGGGCATAATTAAAGCGATTCGGAGCGCCTGTAACGTCTGTGTCGTCCGAATACTGGTGTAACCGCGTGAATCCGGAGCAGGAAGCCTCGCGTGACGCAGCGCATGAGGGCCGCGCCAGGCTCCCTGTCACCCGGGGCGACGAACCCTCGTACCCACACTCCAGTTAAACGGAGTACCACCGTAACCCGGCCTAGGAAGCCCCTCTCAGGGCCGTCGAGGCATTCCTCCTAACATTCCCTCCCGAACTCTGTCCTACGCTAGCCACTCTCAGGGCTCTAGGGCGTCTTAACCCAGGCCTCCAGTCGCTCAAAACAGAGCCCTGGCCGCCCTTCCGAGCGGAGAGCAAGAGCCCCTTTCAGGGCCCCCTGCCGCTCACCCTATCTATAGCCACCTATCGCTAGCAATAGTGCAAGTCCTGTCGTAAAGTGCAAACGATTTTGTTCCGCTCCTCCCCGGATCGTCATTAGTTCCTACGCGGGTTTATTGTAGATGCCGAAGGGAAATCGCGCCGGTCGGGACCAGACTCTTAAGCGGATGCAGCGCGAATATTATTGGCACGTCTTGAACTCTGCGAATCAGCGTTTTCATGTAATCATTTTGTGACTGTCGACCTCCCTCCTTTTACTCCGGTAACCGTGATTACCGCCTTTGCCGCTCGGGGCGAGAATCACGCCGAGCCGTCGTTGGACGGGCCCACGCCGCGTCCGAGGGGTACTCGCGCCCCGGACGTGACACCCCCCCTTGCCATCACTTGTGTTAGAACCGGCCTAGCTGCCCTATTAGCGTAGCTTTTAATTTTTTAGATTGTCAATCGTAAAATTTAAGTAAATACTACCTAGACGAGAGAACGCATGTTCAAGTAATAAAAGAGAAATCGTTGACAAAAAAGGGGGTGCGTTCGACTCGGAGTATTCGCCTTTGTGTGGATACCTGCACATCCTGCATTCCATATTTACTGCAGAAGAGTTATGTTTTTTGTTTAGCAGCCGAAATATCAGCGTTCTCTTAGCGCGTCGCGACATGTCACCGATCTGACAGTGTATATAAACAGTGTACAAAACTTTTTTCATTCAGTCGTAAACTTCGATTACGGGCGATAAGAAATGGATCGAGTAAAAGAATAAATACGTCGAAAATCGATCGAGCGCAAGGGTACCGTTCCTTGTCACTATGTCCGCCAAGTCCACCATCACTATCGAGAGAAAAAGTGAGATATTGGTAATGTCCCAATGAAAATGCATCAAAGTCGTCAACGTGTTCGTCGTCAACGCAATCAAAAATATAAGCCACAAGGTATTGCAATTAGGGTGACTAGTGTAATGCATACTATTTTCCGCTGAAAAAGCGAATAGTGATCAAACAAGTTCTTTATTCTCTTTTTTCCAGAAACAGCTGCTAGCGACGTCCGAGCCACCGATCGTGTTCGAACGCTGCTGATCGCAAAAGAATATTATAAAATAAGAAAAAATCGGTGTAATAAAATGTGAATAAAAATAAATTCGTTCGTATCACTATATATGTATATGTACTTTATTTTACTACCCATCCGTCATATCCTTTGCCCTAGTAAAAGAAAAAGAAAAGAATACAGCGTATTGTGAAAACTAAGTTATAAAAAGACAAA
>NW_017299842.1:137579-139613 GCF_001594075.2 Trachymyrmex cornetzi | reverse complement strand
CCGCGCTCTAGCCACATAGAGTTAGAACTCGCCTACTATACCTACTCTCAATAATTACGAAACTTGGTTGTATTTAGGTATTTATAATAATTAATAAATATTGTTTCTAGAAAAATTACATTACGTTATATCTTGGTCAAAAATCGGTTGGAGCATATACCCTTTGTAACACTTTTCGTTCTATAACTATTTGTTTTTGTATTGTTTTTTGTTCATGGCAATATTTTCTTTTTTTGTGATATTTTTTGTTGTCTAGTATGTGACTGCAGTCCCCAAAATCTTACTGCCATTCCGCATGACGTCATACTCCCACCACCGAAGAATCCCCGCGCTACGCTTCCCCTCGCCTACGAGTATCCCCCGCACCCCGCGCTCTCCTCAGAGGACCTGAGTTAGAACCGGCCCTATATACCTACTTATGGAGTCATTGTTTTTTATTATTAAAGTTAAATCCAAAAAATTAAGCTTGTCACCTCCTTCCTCCGGAGTAAAGTTAAGCCGTGGATGGTAGCTATTAAACAGTAGACAAAGGTCGTTAATGTGAGTTTTATTAATTGTTAATGCAATGTCGTCTACGTAACGTATATAAAAAGAATAGATTTTTATTTTAAATTAAAATTATTTTACTCGGAGATAAATCAGAATCATGTTTTAATTGTTTTTGTTGAATTTCTACAATCGCAATGAGAAATCATCAAATTGTCATCGATTCGATGTCTATTCCATTGACATTTCTCGTGAAATGCCACAAAAAAATTTTAATTGAATCGATCTTCAATAGATCGATTCATTCAGGCCCGATCTTTTAATAGATCGATTTCAATCAATCCGATTTTAAATCGATTCAAAAATCGATACAATTAATGGAGATCGCACATCCCTAGTTTCATTGTACTACTTCATAGTGCCCTTTATTGCTAGTGTCTCGGAGAGAATCAAAAACTTATCAAAGAAGAGTAAAGTAATTAAAATAGCGTACAAAGGTATCAGCAAATTAAACAATTATATTAGAGTACATAAAGATAAACTCCCACAGATGATGCACACTGACGTAGTCTATAAGGTTGAGTGTAAGGACTGTGATGCATCGTATGTAGGCCAAACGGGAAGGACCCTCAAAACCAGAATTAGTGAAAATAGAAACCATATTAATCGCAACACAGACCAAAGATCTGTTATCATAGAACATCGTTTAGAACATACACATGATTTTGACTGGGACAGTGTTAGGATTCTAGATCAAGAACAAATATTAAATAAAAGACTCATATCGGAAATGATTTTCATACGTAAACAAAAAAATGTCTAAATATCCAATCAGACACGGAGTCTTTAACTAAAGCATATGACTTCTTATTTGACAATAACAAAAAATAAATGAAGTTTCCTCTCTTCAATGTCTCTATTATTTACGGCTTAGCTGGTGATTTGTATTTGACTTTATTTTGTTTAGATGTATCTTAACGTTCGTGTAGATGACACGTAAATTCAATTTTATCGAATATCATGTAAGGTTTTCCTTTCTTCTGTTTAAACTATTTCTTTGTAATTATTACGTTTTCTCCTACATTTTGTATTTAATTTTAATTTTAATTATATTAACGGGAGATTGTTTATGATATAGTGCGTCAGGAAACTCAATGAGTTCGTACATTAACATTGAAAAGGATCCGAAATTGAATCGGAACGTATGTACAAGACATTGGAACGAATAAATCTTTTTCACATTAACATCCTGTGTTTGGCTCCAAAGGCATCAACCTAATGGCGTATGATTCATCTGTAATGAGCCTATATACAACCAATTTCAATTTTTAAACGTTTCCAACAAGCGTGGTTTCAATTAAATTTGGTAGAATATCAACCAGCAACGGAAATTGTGCACATTAAGGACTTGTTGAAGAACGATATTGACGAAGTTCTTAAGTGTACGAAACATAATCTATAGAACGAACATCATTCGCGAGATTATTATAAAGAGTTCTTAGAATTAATAATTCTATTTCTTGGATCTGGAGACACTGGTAGTGTCTC
>NW_017299842.1:135220-135512 GCF_001594075.2 Trachymyrmex cornetzi | reverse complement strand
GCGTTCTTCACCGCGATACCGAGAGCTGTTCATACTTAAGCGGCTCTTTTGCCAGCGTCTAACTGTAATCATACAGAATCACCATTTGGGCCAGTTTCGTCAGCGCCAATTACTTAATCGGCCGTGAAACTGATGGCCCAAATGGTGCTTCTCGTGAAGAATCACCATTTGGGCCAGTTTCACCAATGCCAATTACTTAATCGGTCGTGAAACTGATAACTAATCACGTTTGCTATTTAGTAGAACTAATGATATGTATCATTTGTATAAAAGGTTTGATATCAACAATTGT
>NW_017299842.1:134217-134566 GCF_001594075.2 Trachymyrmex cornetzi | reverse complement strand
TTAAACCGTATAAAACGAAAAAATTTAATTTAAATAGAAAAATTTTTCATGTAAAAACACTTGGCGCTGCTAGATCGAGTAAGAAAAACTATAAAAACTATTTAAAATGAGATTAGGATAGTAATAATTAGTAACAATAAATAATAAAATATAATTATAATTAAAAATGATAAATACGATAATAAATTAAATTTGAATTTTACACTGAATAAGAATAAACTTTACTATTTAATTTTCTTTTATAACGCATGTCTTACAAATCGTTATTTATTTTTCTTAGTTTTGAACTTCACATAAGAATAAACTTTACTATTTATTTTTCTGTCATAACGCATGTCTTACAAACCGA
>NW_017299842.1:133711-134028 GCF_001594075.2 Trachymyrmex cornetzi | reverse complement strand
GCTTTATATTTGTTATTTTTTTAAATATTACATTTTCTTAGTATTTTATTCTTATTTTTCTAAATATTACATTCATATTTTACTACTACGTTATTATATGGATTGAGATTTATTCTTATTTTTCTAAATATTACATTCATATTTTTTTACTACTACGTTATTATATCGATTGAAATCTAGCAGCGCCAAGTGTTTTTACATGAAAAATTTTTCTATTCAAATTAAATTTTTTCGTTTTATACGGTTTAATTTTAATCTTAATTTTTGTAACTCTTAAATTTTTTGTGATAACACTTAAATTGAGCAAGTTAATGCAA
>NW_017299842.1:120022-133662 GCF_001594075.2 Trachymyrmex cornetzi | reverse complement strand
GAAAAAAGAGAATTAAATAATAACCACTACTTCAGTTGGAAGAGAAAATGTCTATGAATGAATTGTGATATAATAATTTCATTTAAAAGGAATTTAAATCATTTGGATTGAAATAGGAAGATTCTTCAATAAGATATACGTATACTTAGGTTTCATTGCATAAATATTAAAGATAGTATCATTTGGATTAATAAATAATAAGGATGGTATCACTTGGGTTTTACTTTGTATAACCACTACTTCAGTTAGAAGAGAAAATGTCTTTGAATGAATTGTGATATAATAATTTCATTTAAAACGAATTTAAATCATTTGGATTGGAATCCTTCAATAAGATATACGTATACTTAGGTTTCATTGCATATTTTACTTTTGATACCCACTATTTCACTTAGAAGAGAATTACATTAACAGAATTTAACTTGATGCCACAATTGTTGATGTCAAATCTTTTATACAGATGATATATAATAGCATTAGATTTAGTAAAAATTAACAGAATTTAACTTGGCGCCACAATTGTTGATGTCAAATCTTTTATACAGATGATATATAATAGCATTAGATTTAGTAAAAATTAACAGAATTTAACTTGGCGCCACAATTGTTGATGTCAAATCTTTTATACAGATGATATATAATAGCATTAGATTTAGTAAAAATTAACAGAATTTAACTTGGCGCCACAATTGTTGATGTCAAATCTTTTATACAGATGATATATAATAGCATTAGATTTAGTAAAAATTAACAGAATTTAACTTGGCGCCACAATTGTTGATGTCAAATCTTTTATACAGATGATATATAATAGCATTAGATTTAGTAAAAATTAACAGAATTTAACTTGGCGCCACAATTGTTGATGTCAAATCTTTTATACAGATGATATATAATAGCATTAGATTTAGTAAAAATTAACAGAATTTAACTTGGCGCCACAATTGTTGATGTCAAATCTTTTATACAGATGATATATAATAGCATTAGATTTAGTAAAAATTAACAGAATTTAACTTGGCGCCACAATTGTTGATATCAAATCTTTTATACAAATGATACATATCATTAGTTCTACTAAATAGCAAACGTGATTAGTTATCAGTTTCACGGCCGATTAAGTAATTGGCATTGGTGAAACTGGCCCAAATGGTGTATATTTCACCTCGTGGAGTAGCATTTCGCGTCCCAGGGGCAGTTCATCATGCTAGATGGATGGCAAAGGCTTTATATTATTTAAAAATATTCCTCTTCCAAAAACAATTTAAATGAAATTCGAAAGAGATAAAAGGAATATCCGATATATGCGTTTTTATTATTAAAGTTTATGCAAAAGCTTGGTTTAGAAAATCTTTTGCTGCCGAAGCACCTAATCAAGACTTCGAGTTTTTCAAAAAACTTGTACATTATAAATCTACAGATCCGGATATATCTCGAGTTACACTAAATAAATGTAAAAATGATTTGTGGTACTTAAGCCCAAAAGCCATTGTATTAGCATTTTTTGATAATAATGTATCGTGTGATACAAAAAAGAAATGATTGACGCTCTAAATCAAGTTCAAGATAGCGACGAATTGGATATAGAACGTATCCGACGAATAGAAATTAAAACGGATGATTTTCTTGAATTAGTAGGAAAAGAATTGGAATTCTTCGTGTCTTCAGAAACAAAACTATTCTTTTGTAGGTTCAATTTGCATTCTTATATGCGGATCCTTTATACTGGCCAGAAAATGAAAAATTAAAAAATGGATTAGAAACGGTTAAGAAATTGAGAGTTGTTAACGATACTGCAGAGAGAGCTGTCAAATTAATGCAAACTATAATGCATGCCTAACGAAAAATGAAGAACAAAAGCAATTTATATTGCAAGTAGTTAGTGATTATAGACGCTGCTTTCCTGACGCTAACAAAGAAACCCTAATCCGACCATTAACACAATAAGTCACTAACACAAATTATGTAATAATTATGTATTACACATATTATATGCGTATGTCTAATTTAATATTTATAATATAATAAACAATTTATATTGAATTATTCACGGACAGAAATTTATTTATATTTTTAATATTAGATTTATATTATATTTAAAATGCCCATTTATCCTAAAAATCAGTATATATAAAAAATCAATCGTCCTTCGGCACTCTTTGCCGTAATCCGATTGAGCTGAAATGTTACAGAGATTCTTGTTTTATAAAAAGGAACCATTCTGAATCATGAGACTAAAAAAATTCCGTGTTCGAAAAATAAGGACCACCCTAATTCACACTTTCGGAATCACATAAATATAGGAAACATAGGAACTCCACATAACACTCTGTAATAACAGAACATAGAATTGAGCACAATCATGAATTTGATTGGAATGACATCAAAATTTTAGACAAAGGACAAGGGTTTAACAATAGACTAATTTCGGAAGCGATTCATTTAAAAAAACAAAAAGTCAACTTAATATGCAAAATGATATGGAATAGTTGGATTCGCTATATAATGATGTAATTTAGAGAAAATGGATATGTTCTTGTTTTATAAATTATAAATTTGTAAATTTTTTCGATCTTATGTTGATATTCATTTGTTTCCATGTTTTATAAGTTATAAATTTGTAGCGTCGAGATTGCGGTTGATATGTATTCCGTTTAACTTTCATACTTATAAACACTGCGTAATGCGAAACGTCCTCGTATACGCTCTTAAGACTTTGTTATAATTATATCGCGTTATAACAGATCATCGATATGCTGAGTACAATGTAAGTTTTATCCATTTGATACAATCAATTTTATTACTTTGATTACGATTAAAAGTTCATAAATTTCACACATTATACTCGATTTTAGTTAAATGATTGAATTCTTGTTTGGGTATCCAAATACAACAGACGATAATGAAGTTCTTAATTGAACAGCAGCCTAGCGATGATTCATTGACAACATCTACTTTATTGTGTTACAACACATCAAAATTTGATTCCGATGAATAAGTTTTACATTGAAGATGACCTAATCCTATGGTCGAAAAGTTTGTAATTGGTGATTGACATATATATTATTTTTTACTACTCACGTACAACTGTGTCGGCTCTTAGTAGCTTTATATTCCTTTATAGAATTAAAATAATTATGCAGGAATCTCTAGCACAATGAGCAATGAATTTTGATATTCTATAACTAACTAGCTTGAGCGTTCTACATAATTATTTTGATACATCAACAAAATTAAAAATAAAATCACTTTTATTATTACAGATTTTATAATATATTATAAAGAAAAAACATAAGTACATATTAAACGTAAACGTAACGTAATTAATATTCTGCAACACGAATAACAGAAATTTCAGTCGTTTGAATTATATGACGTAATTCATGATCGATATTTTAGTACTTGGGTAAGAGGCATGGTGGCACTGTTTCCAGTGCCATATCAGCATTAGAGCCTAACCTAGACCCCTAGACTATAGTCTAGGGTCGGAAAGTTTAGGGGGGCGGCATTTTTTGAAAAAAAGTTCTAAAAAAATAACCATTTTTTACCATGCGAATGATTGAGAAAATTTTTCATTAAGCACTAGAGGTTTGTTCGCATCGCATGCACCAATATGCGTTTGTTAAAGCTTCTACTCACTTCAATAAGCGCATTGGATCAGAAAAACGTATACAAAGTGTTCCAAAAAGGTTGGGACACCTGAATATCTCAAAAAAAAGTTTTACAGAAAAGTGCTTCAGACAAAAGTTGTAGGGTTTAAAAAGATCTATTTACTGATCTTATCAGTTTGACCTTGGGTTGCGTTGCCAAGGTCAGATCAAGGTCACATCGATTTTTTAAAGTGGCAACCCCTATTTTTTATTCCAAAATCTAACAGCTGGTGTAAAGAGCTTTTCAAAATACTAATAAGGTAAAAGTTATTTTTCATAAAGTACTTTTCGATTTATAAGGCTTGAAAGTTATAGTACTGGCATTAGCATATTACGCAAGATGTACGATCAACGACTAAAACCTCTTGAATGTTGTTCAGGATCATGTCCTGGATAACATTCGTTGAGATCTAGGTCATTGGAGATTGTTTCTTTTATTTTCATTTTTACACTAAAAATTCATTTTTATGTAAAAAAAATAACTTTGCGCTTCCTGAATCCCTGTAGATGACCCTTTTTTTTAGTATTCGTTTCGCCGATGTGGTTGTTCTTTAGTTAAAGGGGGGGATGGAGCGGCAAAAATTCGCTGTCTAGGGGCGACAAAAATCTTACTCCGGTACTGATTGTTTCTATGTTCATTACACGTAAATTTTGCTGCTAGCAGTCCAAATTTCTACAGTCAAAGATATTTATATAAAACAAATATTTGTATAAACCAAATGTTGTTACGACGTGACAGCTCTAGAATGTCATATAGGACTAATTGTAAGAAATGGTAAAGAAGATCTCAATTCCGAAATTTTTTGTCGTTCTCGATATAAACTCGACCTTACAGATACATATTAATGTGTATAATACTTTAATTCTGGAAAAGGGGAAGAAAGTAATTATGTTATACAAAAATTATATGGTTAGTCGGTAATATAGACGACTTAAGATCTCCTTAATAACGTTTATCAAAATAAATGAAGAGGAAGATGTAGGTCTATACCACGGCCTGCTCGATTTCTTGATTTGAACGATATGTTTACAAGTAATAAACCATATGTAACAATTAACATGATTAAAAGAATATTTACATAAAAATTGCACATATATCAAATATTTTTATAATATATTACAAATTAATACAATAAAATTCTGTACATCTTGATAATTGGATCAAATTAACCTACAGTGTAAATGAACTTTTTGCTTAGAATAAACTCTACAATACATTTTAGACATTTTGTTTGTGGAAGATTCTATACAAAGAAAAATTAAATTTTTGTTTAAGGATCGATTATACAATGTATGTAGGGAAGACCGGGGACAAGAATAACACGGGACAATAGTAACATCATCAATATTTCTTAAAATATAACAGATATATGTACTTCAAAAATATAAACTTTTAAAATTGAAATTATTATGTAACAATATATATTACCATGAAAAGTAACTGATATATTATTCAAAGTCCCAGTTCAAGGTGAACATACATAAAGCGTATTCTCAAAAACGAAAAGCATTACTTTAAAAATTTACACTTTTCTCTGATAATATATTATCTAACAATATACATATAATACCATGACAAGTAACTGATGTGTTATTAAAGGTGTCATTTCAAAGTGAACATACATCAAGCGTACCCCCAAAAATTGAAACTTTTAACAATTTCAATGATTATCTAATAATTATCATGATAAGTAACTGATATATTATTCAAGGTCCTAGTTCAAAGTGAACATACATAAAGCGTATTCTCAAAAATGTAAATCTTTAAAAATTTAAATGATTATCTGATAATACATTACCATGACAAGTAACTGATATCTTATTAAAGGTACCAGTTCAAAGTGAACATACATCAAGTGCATCCTCAAAAATTTTAACTTTGAATAATTTAAATGATTATCTGATAATATATTACCATAAAAAATATTTGATATATTATCAAAGGTGCCAGTTCAAAGCGAACATACATATAAAGTGCATCCCGAAAAATGTAAACATTAAAAAATTTAAATGATTATCTGATGATATATTACCATGACAAGTAACTGACATATTAGATGTTAAACATAATTCCTGCCGTTTTTCGTCTCCAAAATTGATTTGTTTCGAAGGGAAGATGAATGAATACCTTAATCAAAGTAATTTTCTCCATTCTCTACTTTATTACTAATTAAAATACTTTATTAATAATACTTTGATTAAGATATTTTCCTTCGAAACAAATCAATTTTGGAGACGAAAAACGGTAGGAATTAAGTTTAACACCTAATATTATTGAAAGTGCCAGTTCAAAGTGAACATACATAAAGTGTAAACATATCTAAATTTAATTAATATATTCTCATGAAAAGTAACTCATATGTTATTGAAGTTGCGAGTTCAAAACGAACATACATACATACAAGTAACACAGATTACAATTTGATTATAAAAAATAAGTACCATATGTTATTCTTAGTGCACAAAGTATAAAAGTCGTTTATTGAGATTTGATATAAAATTTATACTAGCCCGTACAATGAAAAATAATTGCTTGTAATTCTAGAGTACCAATTTGTTAATGACTCGGAAAAAGAACATGGTGGCCTGCTTTCAAAACTTTGATGAGATTCTCAGTGTCCACTTAGAAATAATATCGAAGCTTTTACAGAGTAATTGAGAGAATGGGTGGATTGAAGTCACAACTCTAATTAGACACTTTATCAGGAAATTAGCTTTTTTATATAATATTGATCGTAATAGAGAAATATCATAACATGTAACTTCTTAAGGACATTACATAAATTTATTTAATGCTGCACCCGTTTATATATTGCATCAAGATTTTGTAATTAGACGTTTATTCCGCCCATCCCTTCAATAATGACACCACTTGAAGTACGAAAAGTATCACATTAGAACGGTATTTTCTAAAGTTCTACATAATATTTGCTCGTTTCAGACAATAAGACAATGTTTTTTGAACAATACACCACTCGCTGAAAATAAGGAATAAATTCAAAATCGGAAGGTCATACAAAAATTCAAAATTGTACTAGAGAATGATTGCAGGCTTTTCATCTGAACCATTTTCATAATTCTTATGTTTCAATATTCTATCGATCGAAAGTTTTTTGAAAGCAGGTCGCCATGTTCTTTTTCCGAGTCATTAACAGATTGGTACTATGGAATTACAAGCAATTATTTTTCATTGTACGGGCTAGTATAAATTTTAAGTCAAATCTCAATAACGACTTTTATATTTTGTGCACTAAGAATAACATATCGCACTTATTTTTTATAATCAAATTGTAATCTGTTTCACTTGTATGTATGTATGTTCGTTTTGAACTCGCACCTTCAATAACATATGAGTTACGTTTCATGAGAATGTATTAATTAAATTTAGATATATTTACACTTTATGTATGTTCACTTTGAAATGGCACCTTCAATAATATATCAGTCATTTGTCATGGTAATATATATCGTTAGATAATCATATATATATTTAAATGTTGATATTTTTGAGGGTACAATTGATGTATGTTAACTTTGAACTGGCACCTTTAATAATGTATCAGTTACTTGTCATGGTAATATATCATCAGATAATCATTTAAATTTTTAAAAGTTTACATTTTTCAGGACACTTTATATGTATGTTCACTGTGAACTGGCACCTTTGATAATAGATCAAATACTTTTTATGGTAATATGTTATCAGATAATTATTTAATTTTTAAAAGTTTATATTTTTGAGGATACACTTGATGTATGTCCACTTTGAAGTGGCACTTTTGATAATATATCAAATACTTTTTATGGTAACATATTATCAGATAATCAATTAAATTATTCAAAGTTTAAATTTTTGAGGATGCACTTGATGTATGTTCACTTTGAACTAGAACCTTGAATAATATATCAGTTACTTATTATGGTAATTATTTATTAAATAATCATTGAAATTGTTAAAAGTTTCAATTTTTGGGGATACACTTGATGTATGTTCACTTTGAAATGGCACCTTTAATAACACATCAGTTACTTGTCATGGTATCATATTGTTAGATAATATATTATCAGATAAAAATGTAAATTTTTAAAGTAATGTTTTACATTTTTGAGAATACGCTTTATGTATGTTCATCTTGAACTGGCACTTTGAATAATATATCAGTTACTTTTGATGGTAATATATATTGTAACATAATAATATCAATGTTTAAAAGTTTATATTTTTGCAGATCTGCTTACATTTTTGAACATGGCCTGATCTTTTCATTGTAATGATATTTTTGGGCTATATCACATACTTTTCAGTGTACAGGTATACGGGGCAGCTTTCTAGTAATGCAAGTATCACAAATGATTATATTTTCGATTCTTGTCACGTAACCTTCTATAAGCTACAAATTATGCAATAATGATATAATATCATATAGATTTTATACTTAATAGTATATACAGTTACTTTTCATGGTAATATATAATATATTGGTAGATAATCATTTCTGTTTTTAAAGGTATTATACTTAATGGTATATATGTAACTGTTGTAATTGTAATAAATATTGACCATACGTTACATATTAATTTCAATTGCAACAGAATGAATTCTTAATATTCTATGAATATATTTCAAATAAAGAAAAAGCCCCTCTGTCGCCTATTCTCGTGTAAATGCAATCATATTTTTTTCGTCTCTCCTATTTTAAAACGACCTTCAATATTTATTTCAAATGCCACAGAATGAATTTGTAATATTGTATGAATATACATTATTTTTTTTTTGTTTTCGAGGAGGAGAAAAATCTTCACATAGTCCCTCATCCGGGATGCTATCAAAAGTGAACCTAACCGGATGAGGGGAAGACAACCAGGAACCGGTCTTCTGATTATGCAAGATTCGATCAGTCTGCGTTCCTCCTATAAGGAAGGACAACGGACATCATCGCCTACCTGCTAAAAAAACTCGCCCTATTCAGCACTTCCGTAATACCACATTGAATACACCTAGAAAACGCCTATCCGGCATTTCATCAGGGTGCACCCAAGTCGTGGAGTATACTCTCCCACCTCCATGGTCCACTACACTACTTAAAGTTAGAATCATATCCCATATTTTATTAAGTTAAACACGATCCTAAACATTATATACACATTTTTACGCATGATTGTGATCAAACTCCAGAAAGGCCCTTTTTCTCTCCAGGACCAGACGCTCCCACTCGGTCCGTTCCTTCTTGCGCACGGCCTAGCAGAAATCCGCGAGGACCGTCCATGCAGCCGAGCACATAGCCATCCTGACAATAGAACCGTATGCCCTGTCAAGGAGATCGAGCTTCAACCTCTCAAAAAGCGACATTCTTTCCGCGGCCCAAGGCGGGTAAACAACAACGTGTGCATCGCCGTATCCACAGTCGCATGACAATGCGCACAAATCGGCGACGCGTTACGCTGTATCTCAAAAAGGTAGGCTCCAAAGCACCCATGACTCGTTAAAATCTGGGTCATGCGGATTGTATGAATACACTTAAAATAAAAAATTGGCCCGTCCATCGCCCATTCTCGTGAGAACGCAACCATATTATCTTCGTCTCTCCGATTTTAACGCGATTATTGACATAGAGATTTATTTCTTAATAATAATCTGAAATATCAGAAAGTTCTTCGACTATGATAAGAAAGTTTTATTATTCATAGTAATATATCGATACCTAGGGCAAGCCCGACCTTTACTGCACTTGTTTTAATACAGCTTTTACGGCAGCGTTTATACGGCGCCGGAGCAACCGGTGCTTTATTTCAACGCTTACGGTAACCCTTATACAGCGCCAAAACAGATGATTAATTGTTTCAATATTCTAAAAAGAACATTTAATTATAAACTTCAATAGTTTATTAATGTTCACGTAAACGTACCAGAAGAATTCCGTTATATTCTAAAAAAGTGTCATTATATGTGTAAAAGTTATTTCCAAACTTACTTAATCTGCTCCAAGAACATTATGTATGCCTCTTCTGCTCCTTTGAGCCATTTCTTCTTGATAACTTGTAAATCATTACAGTAATACCATTCCGATTTTTTGTCTGCTCTCAACATACACGTATAATGACCACGATTCATTTCTTCACCCTTGTGAAATATAGCGCTCATTAACTTGTACTTTTTTTTATTAATTGTGGTAGTACTCGTCAGTACGGTGTTAATCCTGTTGTCGATAATTTTTTTAGAAGCACCGTTTACAAAATTGTATAAATTAAGCTGTATTACTAAGACGGATAAAGTCGATTCGATTACGGTTTTCTTTTTCAAAACGGTACCCTTACATTCGTTATAATTGTCATTTATCGTTTCCCATTTCTAAAATTCTGACTTAATCAAAGTTTGCAGAGTGACACCTTTTTTCCTTTTTAATGTCGACTTTATAGTTAATATTAGCAAACAACTCTTTTTCAGCGTACTTACGTTGTAATTGCATTTGGCATTTGAACAAGATGTGCTTCAATTCGAGTTCTAATACATCTTTCATTTCGGAATACGTCGACATGAGAGCCGTGAAAAATTCCGAAACGTCTTGTTGTGTTCGTTCTTCGAAGCGTTCTCCGATATATCTTCTAACCGCTAGAATATTGCAGCACTTACACTCAGCATACGCGCAGATAGCATCAGTCATTGCGTCCGATACTTTATTTTTCGGTATTTGTTGCCTGATACGTACACAATGAAACGCACATTGCAATGTTACATTAGCGTAACACGAAATATGATCATCGTTGCAGAGGCCGTATATTTTCCATGTAACTATATTTTCTGTTTCCTCGCAACCATAATTCTATACATCATCAATGATATTAGGTAGGGCCCATCGACAGTCGTAAATTTTCACAGCCTTTTTCTCTGACAAATTGATTTGTGGTAGCTGAGCTTTGAACACAGATCTCAGTCGATTATATTCTACAATGGCTCCCGAGTTTGCTTTTACGGATGCCGGATTGAAATTGATCAAATGTAGGCCTTCCAGTGTACTCACTCGTGACAAACCTACATAGGCTTGACCATCACTGAACACTCGTTCCTAGATCCATCATTGCATTTTTACACGTAATTCCTTGACTTTTGTGTATAGTTATTCCATAATTGAGAGACAATGGAAATTGTTTCCGATGTACCACTATTCTGTGGAATACTTCGAATTTAATATCTACTTTCGTTATTGTGATTTCTTTGTTATCCGAAATAAAGATTTTAATGGAATCAATACGATTTCCGTCAACACAGCAATTAACTGCAACTACATTGCCTATCGTTCCATTGACAAGTACCAAAGTTACATCAATATTTCGTCGAATCATCACTTTAGCGCCAATTTTAATCGCTATTACTCTTTCAATGCTTGTTTCCGAAACTTTGTCGTCTTTATCTTCCAAAATTTTGTATCCTTTTTTTTTTCATTGCTGCAGCACGGTCGACATCATCTTCTACCATCAGTAGAGTTTCATTACCGTCAATTTTATCGAGCATTTCCGTGTTCAAAACCTTGCACAAATAACACGTGGATAATAAACATATTGTATCAACCGGTAATTGATTCATATAAGTGCAAAGTTCATTCAATCTTTCGTCGCAACTACTTCCTTTGAACTGGATTTTTCTCGACTGAAAAATATTGATGTCAGGATCCGTTATCAAATCCATTCGTATGCTAGAAAGTATATCTAAAATAAAGAATAAGATGAGATCACCTTTATATCAATTACATTGAGCGATGTTATAACAAATACAAGAACAAGATGTTACGTGCTTCAAATCGAGTTCTAATACATCATCGATTTAGGAATACGTCGACATTAGAGCCGTGAAAAATTCCAAAATATCTTGTTGTATTCGTTCTTCGAAGCGTTCTCCGGCAGATCTTCTAACCGCTAGAATGTTGCAACGCTTACGTTCAACGTACACGCAGATAGCATCAAGGTAAAATATTCTTCTTCATATTACCATAACAGAACTTGTGACACTGACGATCTATTTTCAGTTGGCATTTGATTCCTTCTTTCAATATGGAATTATTAGTTAACGTAGACCTGCGGCATACGTACTTGTTTTCCCACTACATTTCCTGCAACCTTCGGAAGGTTAAACAGTAATCCATCTCACGTTAAAAAGTTATTAAAGATGAAATAGGGAATTTAACACTGATGACGCTGATCGTGACATATATTGTCAAGTTAATGACCCTTAGTTACCATCGAAGGGTTCCGTTAGTCGCTCGTTGCTTATTAAGGGGGATTCACCTTTTTGCAGGCTTCAAAAGAATCGAAATTTTTTTTTATTTATTTTAATTCCTACAAGCCATATGTGTAAAATATCCCTGTAAAAGGTTATTTTTAAATTCGCAATATTAACGGAGCTATGAACTCAAATACGAAATGGCGCACGGGGCTTTAAGCGCTTACCAGCGCAAATCATCACGTCAGAATCATCAAGAGAAGCCAAAACAGCTCGGCGATTGGAGAAATTGATGAAAAACCAGTTATATGAAGACAAAGAAGGATTATTATATGGCCCTGTTATTGCAGAATCGTAAGTGCACTAAAAAACGTGTTATATGTGGAAAAAGTCAAATCAAAACTTTAAACACGTTTTTCTCAAAACCACATTTTTCGACCTGACCGAACTAATAACACAAAAATGGATTAAGATATTATCTTAATTTTTTTTTCATCTTGATCCTAATACTTTTGCGCATGGCAGGAACTAGAATCGTGATTTTACAACAAATATTCGATTTGTTATTCACAAAAAAGTAATAAATTTTTAGGACAAAAAATTAATTTTTTTTTTCAATGCCACCATTTTGACAAATTTCAGGCAATTGACATTACTTTAGTTCCTGCCATAGCGACACTCATATAATTAATAAAAATAAAAAGAATTTTGATTTCAGATGATTTGCAGAGTCAATATTACTTCCGTCATGGAGACGAGTTTTGCAGATGACCTAATTCGATCGTCATTTGGAGACTTTAAAGTGCATATTCGTCTAATTAAAAAATATTTTTTTACTGTTTAGACATTACACAATTTCATGCAAAACGCCATATTGTTCTGTGTATAATAAATTTTTTTTCTTCATATTACCATAACAGAACTTGTGACACTGACGATCTATTTTCAGTTGGCATTTGATTCCTTCTTTCAATATGGAATTATTAGTTAACGTAGACCTGCGGCATACGTACTTGTTTTCCCACTACATTTCCTGCAACCTTCGGAAGGTTAAACAGTAATCCATCTCACGTTAAAAAGTTATTAAAGATGAAATAGGGAATTTAACACTGATGACGCTGATCGTGACATATATTGTCAAGTTAATGACCCTTAGTTACCATCGAAGGGTTCCGTTAGTCGCTCGTTGCTTATTAAGGGGGATTCACCTTTTTGCAGGCTTCAAAAGAATCGAAATTTTTTTTTATTTATTTTAATTCCTACAAGCCATATGTGTAAAATATCCCTGTAAAAGGTTATTTTTAAATTCGCAATATTAACGGAGCTATGAACTCAAATACGAAATGGCGCACGGGGCTTTAAGCGCTTACCAGCGCAAATCATCACGTCAGAATCATCAAGAGAAGCCAAAACAGCTCGGCGATTGGAGAAATTGATGAAAAACCAGTTATATGAAGACAAAGAAGGATTATTATATGGCCCTGTTATTGCAGAATCGTAAGTGCACTAAAAAACGTGTTATATGTGGAAAAAGTCAAATCAAAACTTTAAACACGTTTTTCTCAAAACCACATTTTTCGACCTGACCGAACTAATAACACAAAAATGGATTAAGATATTATCTTAATTTTTTTTTCATCTTGATCCTAATACTTTTGCGCATGGCAGGAACTAGAATCGTGATTTTACAACAAATATTCGATTTGTTATTCACAAAAAAGTAATAAATTTTTAGGACAAAAAATTAATTTTTTTTTTCAATATCACCATTTTGA
>NW_017299842.1:116367-119666 GCF_001594075.2 Trachymyrmex cornetzi | reverse complement strand
AGAAGTTATTAAAATTAAAATTCACCTCCGATGATCTTGACCCTCCCATACATTATGAAGGAAATCACATTGAATTTTTCATGAAAATCATCACTTTTTAACCGCTTGTATGTCCAGAATGGCTTGATCGATTTTTATTTTTTTTGGCTCAAATTCCTCGTGGCGATGCCACCTTCAGGATATGTTATGTGCGATTCAAAATTTTTTATATTTTGGTAGTTCTGTACCCCCAAAGAATGGACTTTGGTGGCTCAGCATAAGGGACTTGTAGTGTCTTTATGTCCCTTCACTTTGTTTTTGAACATGGCCGGAGACACTAACGCGTCTCCTGATGTGGCCGCATAGTAAAATTCTATAAACAGATAGGCATTGAATCGTTCGTTACATGCTGATTTTCGTGGAACGTGCACGAGTGCAGAAGCAGTAATGACTTTTTTCATGCATCAAGTAACTTTTATTGCGTGCACAAAATCCAAAATTTTTTTTTCTTTATAACAAATGTATAATGTATTATCTTCATATGTTTTAATGATTATCTATGTTGATGTTTTTCACATTTGAGTTGATTTTTATCTAGGTTTTTATTTTTAAAATTTACTGATTTTATTTACAATTTATGAATAGTAAAATACCATTAGGGGACAATAATAACATCGATGCCTGGGGTCAATTATTCAATTTTATGTTGTAGAATCTGGATTTTGTAAGAAGGACTGTTACTTCGGCTTACTTAATAGCATTATCAGCGACTTTTTTATATTTGGCGAATACTTTTTGTAATCGAACCATTGCGTATATCCAGGATTTATTTTTTGACAACTACATCTATTCATTGTTGGATACTCAGCGATATTTGGCGTACATTCAGGATCTATCTTCCGTCGACTACATATAACTGAAATCAGGCCTGAACAACGAAGGTCTATTTTTAATCATTTTCATTATACTTCAATAATTAGTGATCTATGTTAATCTATTGTAGTCAACCGCTTTCATATACATACTTGTTTATAACTTTGAAAATGAAGATGGTCGAAACGTTAGTTGATGTAGATATATTTTTAGTTTGATGTAGATACATTTTTATTTTGTTTTTATTTTTATTTTACTTAATGTCAACTGCATCATACGTACATTAAAATTTGTTTTATTTTGGCTCGTAGCTCTTCTGATTTATTTTGTTTTATTTGAATTATTTGAGCATTTCTTTATGTATTTTTATTAATAAAACCAATAAAATAAGCATTATTTTATTTATAAATAATACGGTACAATTGTCCCTCTCTACTGTTACAATCGTCCCAGGGGTTGTAACAAAATTCCTCATAGTCTTTAAACAAACATAACTTTTTTTCTAGTTACATTGAAAAATTGAATCAAAGAAAATTTTGTAGCTAAATAAATTCTAAATCTAAAGATATATACTTTTTTAAATGTAAATATTATGTTTTAACTGTTAGAACACTTCAAAGTCAAAATATTACTTTTGTCCCCGGTCTCCCCTGTGTCTAGCAAAATTAACAGTGCTATGGACATCACTTTTATGAGAAGACATTCATTAAAACATTTTACATTTTACAAATAAAATAAGGAAATTCTTACAAATAAGAGAGAGATAAAGAGATTCCTTACTAATTCATGTAAACTAGCAGTAATTTCCCTCGCAACTGTCTCGACCAATGTTGGAGTGTCTTAAATGTCTAATAAGTTATTTTGCGAGAAACAGGAAACGCAAATTCCTTACATTTTCCAAGTGAATATACTCTTTATAGTAGTTTGCGATTCTGAGTAAATGCTAAGACGGAAAAGTGAAATATTTTCCGCCGGCATTTCCACGTACATCACACGCAGTTTATAAGAATAAAATGAAACACAGGTAGACTTTAAGAATGCGCATCGCTGAGTTTTTATCTTGGTAATGAGCATCTCGTAACTTTTTTCGCGGTACATATATCATATAGATAATATACAGCGGTATGTGTCAGAGAGATGGAGAGGGAGAAAACGTCCCGGTAAGAATATTTGTGTGGGAACGGAGGCATGCTTGGCTTAAGGCTCTTTTCATACTCTTTTCCGCCTCCTTCTTATCTTCCCCCAAGCTCTCCACGCGAGAGACCAAAGTAGGGTCGAAGGAGTCGACAAATATCATAAAATGTAAATGTCGAGGATTCCGCACGATCCCGGCGAGAACGTCTCAATTTATCAATACCGGGATCTTTTCATCCGCTCTACGTGTTCACACATGGATTAATTCGTCATTCATTTGTTTTTCATTTTTGCGAAGTATGTTATCTTGAAATTAAAATTTCTTTATACGAGAACGAAAACGAATCCCGGTATTAATGTAGAATATTAGTATTTTTTCGTGTAAAAACGTAATATCGTTGTGTTTGGCGGTGCTTAATTAATACATTTATTTATTAAAAACGTTAATTGTAAGATAAATATTGTAGGAAAAGTTTTAATTTGATATATCATAAAGATTAAATTTACTGAATAAATATATTGCCACACAATTGCTTTAAAATAATTAATTTTTTTATATGTTTGTATTACTTTCTAATATAATCATGTTATATATATAGGATTCGGCTGAATAATATGTAAAAGCGGGCATGACGTGATTCCTTATGACAAAATAAAAAAATACTTAGAATAAAATTTTTCGATTTTCTGCTTAGTTTTCGAAAAAATCGTGTTTGAAAATCTACTTCGTACGTATGCTGTTGCGGCTAAACTACGGTTCATCGAACGACGTATAACGCGTATAGTGTTTATAAACAACGTTCTACGACCTACGATGTCGAATACTATGTCAGTTTTCATTCAAATATCACGACAATGAGATATAGATATACGAACAGAGAGAACTAATTCGAGGATTATTGTTAATATCTTCCAAATCATTGTTTTCAATAAGCGTTCACCTACGAATACAGTCACAATTTCGATGAGATGGTGCAAAAGATCCACTTTCTAAAAGGCTTCGCTCCACCCGTTGAATTCTTCGATCCGGAAGACGCCAATTAGGATATCGCTCTGTATAGTAGCGAAGAGCGGTGGATAAATTACACAGGCCTGCAAAATTGGAGGTGTTGAAAGTTGATTGGGATTTAACTATGTTTCCTTACGTAATTTTTCGCGCTGAATCCGAATCCGGCGGCAGAATTGCTCTATAATGTCAGGTTTTTGAGAAAAGTGAGGTTAAAGGTGTCAAAATTGACGTTTTTTAACATATTTGTGATTTTTTTGCTAGCGAAGTAAATTTTTTTTTCTACTTTCGTTTACGCCATCTGAAA
>NW_017299842.1:113977-115702 GCF_001594075.2 Trachymyrmex cornetzi | reverse complement strand
AAACGAAAGTAAAAAAAAAATTTACTTCGCTAGCAAAAAAATCAAATATGTCAAAAAACGTCAATTTTGACACCTTTAACCTCACTTTTCTCAAAAACCTGACGTGATAGAACAATTCTGCCGCCGGATTCGGATTCAGCGCGAAAAATTACGTAAGAAAACATAATTAAATCCCAATCAACAAAACCATGCAGGCCTGTGTTATCATTACAGACTTCCAAAGCCCGGATCATATCGACGCACTCCTAGTTCGTATATCTACATCTCATCGTCGTGATATTTGAATGAAAACTGACATTCAACATTGTAGGTCGTAGAGCGTTGTTTATTAACACTATACGCGTTATACGTAGGGTTGCCCTCCGTCCTCTTTTCTCCGGACACCGTCCTCTTTTTTATGACGTCCGGGGACGTCAGAGGGTTTTCGAAAGGCGGGATAATCATGAGAGTCCAGGGTTTCATATAAAAAGGAAATATTTTTTGAGGATGGCAAAAAAAACTTTGGCGTGTAAGTGTAGTGTTGACATTAAAGATTGGCAGCCCTGTAGGATGCAGGTTGAGAAAAAAATTTATCGGCATATAGTGTAATGCTAGTTGTACACCAGCGCGATGTTGATCGCGCACGACACGCGATATTCAATGAGCTTTAGAATGAGAACATCGGTAAAGCTGTACGCTCATTGGATATCTCATGTCGCGCCGGTCGCGCGCGACCTGTATGATGTTATACAATAAACATGATAATGATGTTATACTGTAAACATGATAATAAAGAAGTGATAGTATTGTGCAATTTGTAAGGAAAAAGCAACTAAACATATGTACGTATAACGCCCGGCTGGGTTTGTACCAACCTGGGTTGGATTAATGGCGTTTTGTGCTCTCCTATCAATCTCTATTAAGCCAGCAGGACTAAATGAGCAGAATCAATCCGGATTAATTAAATTTTTTAGTACTCATTTTGTACTAATTTGTACCACCAATAAAAATTTTGTACTCTATGCCGCTTTGAAAAAAAACGTAGCGCTGCTAGCTTAATATTAAGCCAGCAAGACCACATAAAAAAAAAAGAAAAAAGAAGAAATAAAGGTACAAACGAAAAGAACTGAATTTGTACTAATTTGTACCCGCAAAAAAAAATTAATATACGAGGGGCACTACTTATATTTTGAGCCTTGGCAACACTGAGTGTTGTCAGGTGCCATCGGACGTTTCCACTAGAAAGTTTGACATTTTTGACCATAACTTTCTTCAGAACGTTTTGTTATTTGAGCGCGATTTGTATTGTTTACAGTCACTTGAAAATTGTGTCTCAGCGAAAAAATGGAATTAACTCGTGAAAATTTTCGTGCAATGATTTATTACGACTTTCGACGTGGATTATCAAGACAGGAGTGCATCGATCAACTTATTTCCACTTTTGGCGATAAAGCCCCATCCTTTGCCACTGTGAAACGCTGATATAACGAATTTAATCGTGGTCGCTGTTCGCTCACCGACGAAAGTCGTGAAGGTCGTCCGAAATCAGTTGTTGTGTCAGAAAAAATTGATGCTGTGCAAAAACTAATAATGCAATATCCTCATGTGACATACTGTGAGATTGACAACCTTGGGCATTAGTTCCACCAGCATATACGAAATATTGCATAATCATTTAGCCGTGAAAAAGGTTTGTTCTCGTTGGATCCCACATAATCTGACAAAATCTCAAAAAGATGCTCGTGT
>NW_017299842.1:106378-113861 GCF_001594075.2 Trachymyrmex cornetzi | reverse complement strand
GACTGTATGGGTGTTTCAAGATGAACCAAATCCAACAAAAGTTGTTCGCGCTCGAAGCACTTCGAAACAAATGGTCGCCTGTTTTTTCGGAAAAACTGGTCATGTGGCAACAGTGCCTTTAGAGGAACGTAGAACGGTCAATTCTGAATGCTACACAACCATTTGTTTGCCGGAAGTCTTCAGTGAAATAAGGAAGACAAACAAGCGCTGCCGGATCATTCTTCATCAAGACGATGCCAGCTGTCACACATCTCGTCTAACAACCGACTATTTGAGCACTCAAAAAATCGAATTAATGGGTCATCCGCCGTACAGTCTTGATTTGGCACCAAATGACTTCTTTTTGTTCCCGAATGTCAAGAATAAATTGCGTGGACAACAATTTTCGTCAGCAGAAGAAGCCGTTGATGCGTTCAAAGACCATATTTTGGAGGTGTCTCAAGCGGAATGGAAAAAATGCTTTGACAAGTGGTTCGAACGCATGCAAAAGTGTATAGATCATAAAAGAGAATATTTTGAAAAACAATAAATGACAAATTATTGTTTTTTTATTATTATTTTTATTATTAGGCTCAAAATATAAATAGTGACCCTCGTATTGATCCATTTTCAGTAAAACAACCCCCGATTAAACTTAACTCTGTTACGGTCAAAAGTAAAGTATCTTCCGCCATGAACAGAATCAGTCGACATCTCTACAATCGAGAAGGTATAATTTGTACCACCAAAATATTGTTACGTCCAAGCCCTTGGAAATACGTTTAAACGGGAGAGACAAGGATGAAGTTGTAGAAGGTATGGAAGGACGTTTAGACTTTATCTCGTAGGTATACGCGCAGTGGCGAACACCTGAGAGTCGAACGCACTTCCTATCGCTCCTGAATATGGGTCAACGTCCTGAAGGGACGCTATAACGCCTGTTTCCTTGAGCAGTGCGTATGTCGGTCCAATTTTGAGTCAAAGAAATGAATTTTTATAACTCGGGAGTGGACCAGGTGGGGTCCTTGGGAAACGGCGAGAGTACGAGGTCTTTTGAATTTAAAAATTAACTGAAGGAAATCATATTAAATAGACTTTCGTTTTATTACTAAAGTAAACTACAAAGGAATGTGATAGTTATTTGTATAAACTTCATAATCTTAAATTTTATAATTAAATTAAAGTATACATAATTGTCGGGTTTGCACAAATTTTATAATTAAATTAAAGCATAAGTTTTGAATTTACACATATTTTGTAATCGAATTAAGTTACAGGTTATCATTAGATTCGCATAAATTTCGCATAAATTTTATAATTACATAAAAACATAATTACTGAGGTTACATATATTTCGTAATTAAATTTAAGTTAATGATATTCATTAGATTTAGATTCATCGAAGAAAAACTTGACAAGTCAACATGGTTAGTGGTATATCTGTACAATTATTGATTACTTGTGCGCTATTGGATTTGATAGTGTTATGTGTGTGTGTTGTTGGAGAGGCAATACATGTTAGGTTAATTAATTTCGTTAATTATGACGGAGGAAGGGGGAAAGGTGTCATTGAAGAAGTCAATGGGAACTAAATATGGGAAAGGGGAAGAAGGAATGTACACTACTATGTGTACATCGGGAGGATGTCCGGTTATGGCAGCGCGGATTTCTTCGGGATCAAAGTAATTCGGGCCGATCGTGTAAGTGCCCGGCGGGAGAAGGTTGGTGGTACGTGGGAAGGGACTAATCACTTAGTCGAAGAAGTCACCCGGTAGGATGTACCGTCGGGTGAGTCTAGGGGGAGGAGCGGATAATTCTTCAAGGATTTCCACGCTTGACGTGGAATCCACAGGAGAGGATGGACGAGGCGATGAGGGAGCGGATTGGAGGAAGGAGTCAGGAGTGGGCGGTGGGGTATCCGGGAAAATGCGCTCCGTCAGAGCGTCTGAGAACGCGGGTGACGGAGATCGCGGGGGAGGTGAAGGAGGTATTGCCTCTATGTTTTCTACGTTTGGTTATTGAGGTGGAGGGGCCGGCAGAGCCGGTGGTGGTGAATAGGACGATTGAGGCGCGTCCTCGACTCTAGAAACGTCTCTAAGGTACTCCTGGAACGCTGCATCCAGGAGTTCTCGTGCCTCGAGGTAGGCCCGACTTCGGCGCCAACCTCGGTAAGAGCGGGAGCGGTTTCTCCGAAATCTCACTGCGGATCGATTTTTATTAAAATTCGCGAAATGGCAAAAGAGAAAAGAAAAGGGGGGAACTTACTGTTATTTGGCAGAGCGGTGAGACTGGATGGTTATCCCTCGGTTCGTTGGTCTCGATTGGGCCTCTCCAACGGCGCACTGATTTTAATGTTTTAAAAAATTTGAAAATGTACGCACTAAGTAAGAAAAAACCTTTCCTCTCTTTCTGCCTTGCTGACTTTCTGACTTTCCTATCTTTCTGACTGACTTTCTGACTTTCCTATCTCTCTGACTTTCCTATTTTTTCTGCTCTCTTGCGTCTCGCGATGTCGCGGTTTATATAGGGATAGTTTAGGGGGAGGTTCCATGGTAGGGTGTGTCTAATTGTGAAATTAGGGAATCAGGTTTGCGGGATTCTGAGGCGATACAGTTTTGATTCGTCGTTGGAAAATTGCTTTCCGGTTGTTAGCTCTGCCCGCTGTGTCATTTTTTATTCGTTCTCGCGTTGAACGATGGATAGATATCTCTGGATTAGTTAATCGAGAGTCGCGGTTTGTGTTGATTTTTCTCAATGTCGGAAAATGTCATTACTAGATTTATAACCCTATTTTAAGCCTAAGCGTGGGACCATTATCGTTGGGCCCGTGCGATATCGGTGTGAGATGGTTAAACATTTCATCTTCTTTCGAGCGTCGGTCCGCGCTATCACTCTTATTATCGCGGGGATTATTTCGTGGCTTGGCTTAGCCTTGGTACCAACGCTGTTTGATGATTATTTAATGTTGATTTTCGTTTTCCACGATGCTCGAAAAGAGGTTTGATAGTCAATGCTACGAGAGAGTTTTTATCGTGTATCTTTCGATTTTAGGCAATTATTTCGTGACTTGGCTTAGCGCCTTGGTACCAACGCTATTTGGTGATTATTTGATATTGACTTTCAATTTCTACGATACTCGAAAGGAAATTTAACGTTTGATTGTCGGCACTACGACAGAGTTTTTATTGCGGATCTCTCGATTCTAGGCAAACAAGATTTTGTGGCTGGAAACTTCTCTCGTATTTGTGTTATCACTTGGATTTGTTCATATCTTACTTCGTTGATTGAACGGTCGCGAAACGAAGAAATCGTGGAGTCCACCGGACGTAACAATATAAAGTTTCAGATTTTGTACCCCCGCCATTTCTTCGGAAACTATCCCCAACAGTTATTAGGTTCAAGAGTAAAGTGTGTACCCTTCGCGATGATCAGAAATCAGTCAATATCTCTACAATCGAGTGGGTATAATTTGTATCACCAGTGTTTCAGATTTTGTACCCCCGCCTTGCGGCTAGCGACTTTTCGGTATCTATTAAAAGTGAGGTTCGTGGCAAATTTTACAAATCTATTGTGATTGAAAACGTATCTATTGTATACGTATCAGAAAGATTTTTTTAAAGATAATTATCCATTCAATAAGAAACATTAGTCAGTATGTATATAAAAAACGTGCACAAACTTTACTTGAAATATTTACAATATTCAATATCGGTGAATGTAAATTCGATTGTGAAAGTATCGAACGATTCAGTTGCACGGAGAGTACATTACTCTTGAGTACAATAGGAATAATTTTCGAAGGAAGGGCGAGGTTACAAAATCTAAAACTTCACATTTTGATGGTACAAATTATACCCTCTCAATTGTAGAGGTATTGACTGATTCTGCTCATCGCGAAGGGTACTTTACTCTTGAACATAATAGCTGTTGGAGGTAGTTTCCGAAGGAACGGCGGGGGTACAAAATCTGAAACTTTACATTTTGGTGGTACAAATTATACCCTCTCGATTGTAGGGATATCGACTGATTCTGTTCATGGCGGAAGGTATTTTACTTTTGACCATAATAGAGTTAAGTTTAATCGGGGGTTGTTTTTGGGGGATGGATCAATATTTAATTTCTTTTGCTGGTACAAATTAGTACAAATTCAGTTATTTTTATTTGTACCTTTATTTCTTCTTTTTTCTTTTTTTTTTAATGTGATTCTGCTGGCTTAATATTAAGCAGCGCTACGTTTTTTTTTTCAAAACGACAGAGAGTACAAAATTTTTATTTCTATTTTGGTGGTACAAATTTGTACAAAATAAGTAATCATTCAGTATATCGACTCGTGTATATAAATTCCGTGAAAGTGTAAGCCAACTCAAGTCTACCACCAGGTGATATTCGTGTAATCAAATCTTTATTGTATTTACAATCATTATACGTTTCGATCCTTGGATTGGATCCTTTTCAATATCGTTTCCTTATTATTAATTAAACATCACTGTGTTTCCAAATACACTAATCAAACAATACAATACTGTTGTACATTAATCATTATAAATAATAAAAAAACTTTTTACATTTTAAATATCCACTTACATGACATATTATAATATAACGATCCTCGTATTACTTATTATGTCGCTCATCAACAAGTAAATGACCCGTAGCGTGTATCTTATTATATGTATATATGTTATCTCTAAGTATATGTACGCAAACAAACAAACTCACAAGATAGGAAAATCTTATTATTTTAACAGACATTCATACGCCGAATTCAGGTTTGCAGGGGATGTTCATTGATTGAGAATCCATTGTTTTTTAAATTCAGATATTCATCCACAAATGGTTGAAGAAATTCGGCTAAGCAAGCTTTCTGGTAGCCATGATAAACACCGATGACAAATGGTGCAAATGGCAAACCAGAAATTCTGCCTAAAATTGGCCAAAGCTGACTCTTTGAGCTTTTCGAAATTGGTAAGCCATCGATGTTCAAATCCAAATAAATTACATCACAATAGTCGAAAGCATGAGGAAAACGATTATCAATTGATATAAATGCTTTTAATAAACCGTAGTGAACGTATTCACCTTTAGAAAGAGTTTTAACATCATGAGTACCTGGTCTTGGGGTGTTCAAAAGTGTTCGCGCATCCCGAGGTAAGTCGTCATGCCCGTGTCTTGAAAGAATTCGTAATAATGAGGTTAATGCATTTTGATTAATTTGAAATTCATTTGCCCAATTGCACAGTTCATCTGCCAAAGGCAAATGTATATTTTCCTGCTGATATTATGAGTTGATTTGAAATTCGTCACTGCTTATCTCTGATGATGAAAGTACACTACTGGCATTGTCATTGTGACTAATATCAGTTTCTGATAAATGTGAATGTTGCGAATTATCTGGTAAAGTTGAAGATTGTGAATGATTGGCCTCCATCATGCCATCTTCAATCTCAGGCTCTTCAAATTCGAAGGCCGATGAATATGATGGACCATCGATTGAGTTATTGTCAACATTTGAAAGTGAAACCGACTGAGAGGCTACACGATCTCTATTGTAATAAAGTAAAGTTCGCCGATTTTGTTGACGTTTCGACAACTCAGAAAATTGTTTGGACATTTTCAGGTTTTCTAATTATCTATTAAACGCTCGATAAATAATTAACCTATAAAATCCGGCTCTGACTATATGCGCGTTATTTCAATTTTAAAATGTCTTTAATTAATAATTAAATACATAAAAATGTTTTTACACAAAAATACATTACCATAGTTGCACTCCACTGATGTTCCCTTTAATAATATCGTTTCTAAATTCTTTATTCAGCTTAATTCTTTCTAACAGACTCCCACAGACTCCCGCTATTTCTGCATCGTGCGTGCATGCATGCTGCAGCGACATCTTACGAATATATATATATTATATATTTTCTGCAGGCCTTTTGACAATGTCGACTTTAAGTTGACTTAAAGTCGATATTTAAAAGACGTCTGTACAATGTCGACTTACAGTCAACTCTAAAGGCCTGACTTAGCAAAGTCAACTTACAGTCGACATATCGACGTTTGTGCTGTTAGGGTAGGTTCGATACATAAAATTGGTGTTTTTCCATTTTTTTGTCACTATTGGACGAAAGAACAAAACTTATTGTATAAATTGCACTATAAGAATGATCCTCAATCATTTATGACTATTGACGCAACGGGATCTCTGTAGTAAAAAAGATAAAATATGATCATTCTAAATCGAGTCACATATTTTTATATCAATACATGAGTGTGTCAAAAACGGGTAATGGACCCGTATTTCAAATGTTGTCTGCAGAGCAAGACATGATAGCGATCACAACATGGTTGCTAAAGATTATAAGCACTAGTGTGCCTATACCTCGTGTTACTGTTTGCGACTTTAGTCAAGCCTTGTTGATATCATTATCCATAGCATTTGCTCAAGCGTGATTTACGCGATTATACGCAAAATTGTTATGATATCATAACAGGAAAATGTAATAATTTGCCGGGCACATTTATTAGATTAGATGTTAGTCATTTAGTGTCTATAATATGTAGATGGAATTGCATAAAAGAACATCCATTGCCTAAAGTGCGACAGTTTTTTTTTTTTTTTATTCGAGCTATTTGCCACATATATAAAATGCAAAATTTACAAGATGTGGAATACTTTTTAGAATCTTTGTTGGTAGTAGCATTAAGTGAAAGTATTGGCACATGCGAAAAGCATTTAGAATCTCAAACGCGATATAATCATGTAAGTAATGTAATTAAAGGTACAGTTATAAAAGCGGATGAAGAAGCTGCAGAAAATTTACGTATTATTCATAATGAAGTAAATATCGAAAATGATTGTTGCACGGGATGGTTAGAATGGAGTAATATTCTTTATGATAAAGCTTGTGTTATTGCAGAACATTGTAGAAGCGGAGACATGCTAAATGCATTTTACAGTACTGAAATAACTAAAAAAATTAAAAGGTTAATGAATTATTTGCTGATTTGGACATGCATTATGTTACCTTATTTCAAAGTCGATTCTGTTATTGCAACTTCATCCAGCATTGAATCGGCCCCCGTGCGTGGAGAGCCTTGTCGTGGCACGGGGGCTCACCCGGGACTCTCTATGAGAGCCCCGGGTGCCAATACTCCACAGTACGGAGTCCCTCGTTAGATAGAGGGACTCTGTACGCTAGGGTCCGGCGCCCCAAGGGCCCCCCTACACTTCTCGGAGTGTGGAGGGTCTGGAGGAATCATCTTTCGTGGGATGGGGAATCATTGCGCCGGTAGGAGAAGGTAACTCCGACTTCAAATCCCGGTGATTCGGCACCGTTAGAGGGGGGTTTGCTCGCTTCCGAAGGGTTCGGCACCGTTAGAGGGGGGTTTGCTCCCTTCCGAAGGCGGAGTGGTATTCGTCCACCACGGCCTCCGGGCCCGCGTGGGGTCCTCCCCTTCCCCCTTGGGGGATGGGGTGATTCCCTCGCGGTACCGAGGGCTGGAA
>NW_017299842.1:98992-106173 GCF_001594075.2 Trachymyrmex cornetzi | reverse complement strand
CGGGGGGCGGGCGGGGTGCTGTTTGAGGGCTGTGGGGGAGTGCGCGGGACCGCTCGGCTTTTGCCGGGCGAGGACCGTGCTCTCTCGGAGTGGATGTAGAGGATCCCCCCTGTGGGGCGCCTGGTGGGGGGGCCTATCCTTCCGGGTGACTGCTCGCGCGGGCGACCCCTGGTCTGCGGCTATGCGGACCAGCTGGCTCGCCCCCGCTGGATGCCAGCAAGGGGGGCTTGTCATCACCGTCTGCCCTCCTGGTCGTCCCACTCCCTTGGGAGTGGGTACGGAGCCACGAGGTGCGGGCCGCTCCCTGTCGCCCGGTCGGGTGGGCCTCCCCGCCGGGGGTGCCTACCGGGGTGGGGCGGATAGAGTAGAGGAGAAAGGCGGTCGGGGGCGATCGCCCGGGCATGGCCCGTTTGGCGAGCCTCCGCTCCTCCGGTGTGTGGGTCAGACCTTGGGTTTTTTGCTGTATGTTCCCTACGCCGGAGGAGATGATGAACAGCGTGACGGAGGAGATCGTTGTGTGGGATGACGTCGAACCGGGGGGATCTGTCGGCGACCCCTCGGCCGTAGGATCCGCCGACAAACAAAAGTATGGATATGGACATGAAAAATGAACTATCACGGCAGGAACTCGGATGCCTGTCACGGTCTCCCGGGGATATTGCCCCTGCCCCCGGGCGATCGACTCCCGTGGCTTCGGGCCCGGGAGGCTCCAGAGAAGGGCCAGCTGCGGAGTTGCCGACGGGCTCCGCAGCGGAATCAGCTACCGTCCGGGTGGAAGAAGAAGGAGGGGTGGAGGCTAGCGTACCAACCACTTGTGTGGAGACACGGGAGGTGGGAATGACGCCTAAACCGAAGAGAAAGGAACTGCGGCTGCAACTCGAGCGTACCAACGTGATGTCAATCACCTCGGGTGCTTCGATCACGGGATTGGCAGATAGGATCCCGACCTTGGCAAGAGGGGAGGCGCCACTGCCGAGAAGGGGCAGATCACGAGCTAGAGGATACCCAAAAGAGACGAGAATAAGGGTAGTCGAAGGAGAGATAGTCAACTCTCCGATAGCTGAAAGTGTCTCGGCTGAAACACCAGCTTTCAGCGGATCTGGTGGTGGAATTGGCGCGGGTGACGCGCCATCTAATCCCTCCAGCGTGATCGAGGTAGACACTGGCCAGGAGGAGAGTACTGGAGGTGAGTTGACACCGTCGATCTCGATTTCAATAGAGGACACGGAAGAGGACTTGTCCTCCTCATTTGATCAGGTCCCCAGAAAGGGGAAGAAGAGGGGGCGGAAACCCAAGGGCTCGAACTGCCCAGGGTCGCACGCCCTATCCAGACTCGGCTCGAGACGCATGGAATTCGAGGATGATGAGCTGGATAGGGAAGACTTCTTCCAAATATCTAAGAGGGGCGGCCATGGATTAAAAAAGAGGAGGGGCCTTGTGGAATGCCTATTGGACGATAGGCTCACATCCTGTCAGAAAGACGCTGTAGAAGAGGTGACGGCATTATTTCCCCAGATGTCTCCAAAGACGATCATGGCGGAGACACTGAGAGTTTTGGAGACCGCTGGGGAAGCTGAAAGACGCACGTCATCAATGAGGGGTGACTTTCGCCGTCAAATTAAAGTGGGCGTGAACGTAGCCAAGATTGCGGTCCAGCGGCTTGTATCCGAGATATTGAGAGGCACGGGACCTACGGATGAAATCAGAGCTAATAACCTGGCATTAGAAAAGGAGGTTATTAAACTTCGCCGGGAGGTCGATACCCTCAGAAGGGAAAGACAAACTATGAGGGACCAGATAAGTGCTCTACAGAACACTGTCCAGAACCTGGAGGACAGAAGAGGTGAACGAGGTCGAAGCAGGAGACTTACCCTTTCCTCGGATGGAGAGACTAGCGGTGCGGACCCACCGAAGAGGACTCGGGGACGAGATAGGGGAGAGAGGCCGACGAGGAGTGGCGGTGCTGATATGGCAGCGGAAAGCCTCCCTCCGGCGTATCGGCCATCGATTGGCGGAGTCCGTAAGAGACTCGAGGACAGGCCCCCCCGACCAGCAAGGATAGGTGAGACGGGGCAGAAAGCGCTAGTGGACACTGGTCGAGCAGTGACTGATAAACGGGGGAGTTCGTACGCGGAACGAACAAGAGAAGGGACAGTGCGTGATGGTGACGGAGTGGAGGTCGAGGATGATTGGGGCCCGGAGACCTCGCCTCCTTCGACGGACTACCCGGCTGACGGAGAGGCCTGGGTGGAGGCGAGAACAAAGAGGGCGCGCAAGCGATTGAGAAAGAAAGAGCAGAAAAAAGCGGCTCTGGACGCGAGTGCTGCAATGAGGGGCGCGAAAACCTCAAAACGAGATTCTGTGCCACCGCCCACAGTGGGGGGCACGAACGCCGGAGTGCGACGGACTGGCGCGAGCAAAGGCGCGGCGGGAGTGAGTGCGCGTAGTGGGACACGGAGAGGGCCCGCCTCTGCTGGTGTTGCGACCCGCCCACGTGTGGGGGGCCCGGGAGGTGCAGGGGTGCGACCCCTTCTAGTGAGAGAGAACAAGTTCCGGGCACCGAGGACGGCCGCGGTCCTCATAAAATGTGCGGAGGATAAGGACAGGTCGGGAGGTGTTACGTATGCTGAGGTGATGAAGCTCGCTAGGAGCAAAATTTCGTTAGACGACCTCAGCATCGTGAACACGCGAATAAGAAAGGCGCAGGCGGGAGGCCTTCTGATAGAGATTCCGGGAGGCGAAGAAGCTGGGGCCAAGGCGGAGGCCCTAGTAGACAGAATAAAGGGGGTCCTAGCAGAAACCGAATATAAGGAGGTACAAGTGGTGAGACCAGTGCGAAGGGCGGAGCTGAGATTGATTGACATCGACCAGTCCGTCACTACTGAGGAGGTGGCCGAAGCGATAGCGAGGAACGGTCAAGTGCGGTTAGCGGATGTTAGGGTCGGTCCCCTCAGGCCTGGGAGGGGAGGCCTGAATGCAGTGTGGGTGCAATGCCCCCTAGCCTGCGCTAACAAACTGCTAGGTGACGGACGAGTTAGAGTGGGCTGGACTATGGCGGGGATGGTGCCCCTGGCAAAGCGGAGGCTTCAGTGCTTCCGCTGCTTTGCTGTGGGGCACACTCGCGCCAACTGTCTGAGTCAAGTGGATCGAACTGACTGGTGCTTCCAGTGCGGAGGAAGTGATGGGCACAGAGCGGCGGGATGTAGAAAACCCCCAAAGTGTCCGGTGTGCGCGGGGCGGGGACTACCGTCGGGACACCGTGCGGGCGCGACCGAGTGTGCGCCATACAATGGGCGCGGACAGGCACCCAATCGCGAGGACACGCGGGTGAGAAGCGAGGGGACATCCGATGGGGCTGATCGGGGAGCCCCGGCACTACCAATGGAGGTGCCAGACAATATGGAAGTAGAAAATGACCAGATTGGCCCACATTAACGTTAATAGGTCGCGACCATCGCAAGACCTAATTGCAAGGGTGAGTGAGGAGTTAAGCCTGGGGATAGTGGCTATTGCGGAGCCCAGCGGCATCCCGGACAGTGGCTGCTGGGTATCCTCCAGTGACGATCCCCCCTCGGCGGCCATTACGTGGCAATGGAGCCGAGCGGCGGTGCCGTGTACGCTGAAATGGAGGGGCGCGAAATTCGTGGCGGTGGACTGGGGTGACTTAGTCGTGGTCTCGTGCTACTTCTCCCCCAGACTGAGCGAAACGGAATTCTTCAGGGGACTGCACGAGCTGGAGAGCAGACTCCTGGGAGTAAGAGGTCATCCAGTAGTGATTATGGGAGACTTCAATGCGCGCGCCCACGCATGGGACCCTGGGCGGCCTAACAGGCGAGGAGCTATCCTTGCGAGCTGGATGGGGTTAATGGACCTACAGATTATTAATGAGGGAAGTGAACCAACGTGCGTCCATCCGCGGGGCGTTTCATGCGTCGATATCACGCTGGCGACTCCTACCGCGGCAAGGAGGATCTCGGCCTGGAGAGTCGAGGCTGGGCTGGAGTCCCTCTCGGACCACAAATACATTGTGATGGAGGTTGGGACTTCCCTGGTCGGGCCTACTACGGGGAAGACAGCGTTGAGAGCCTTCCCCAGATGGGCGGTCGGGAAAGCCGACCTAGATTTAATGGAGGCAGCAGCGGTCTTCACAGCGTGGACCCACACTCCTGGCAACGGCACCTCGGAAGCTGAGAAGATAGACCGAGCACTTCGGGATATATCGGACACGGCGATGCCGAGCAGAGGAGCAGCCAAGAAGCCGACCACCTATTGGTGGAATGAGGAGATATCAGACTTGCGCCGAAAATGTAACGCGAGTAGAAGAAGGCTCACGCGAGCGCGAGCGAGGAATAGGTTACCTCCCGTGGACATTCAAACTTATTGGGATGAGCTGCGGGAGGATAGACGTAGGTTAAGAGTAGCGATCAGGCGGTCGAAGGCGAGGCTATGGGGTGATCTCCTGAACGACCTCGACAGGGACCCTTGGAGCATGCCCTACCGACTGGTGCTTAGGAAGTTGCACGTGGGCGGCGCCTCGGTCGTGGAGGTGCTCCCTCCTGAGATAGTAGAGGAAATAGTAACGACACTATTTCCTGCGGACAATACCCCGCAGGACCCTGGGATCCCGGTGGAATGGCACGAAGATATGGAGGTTACTCCAGTGGAAGTGCTGGAGGCCGGGACCAGGGTTAAGCTAGGGAAGGCACCGGGTCCGGATGGGATAACGGGGCATGTAGTGAAAAAGACACTAGAAAGCCTTGCCCCTTTGTGGGCAATGTGCTTTACGGAATGTCTCAGGAGGGGGCACTTTCCACGGAAGTGGAAAATGGCGAGGCTTGTATTGGTCAAGAAGCTGGGCAAGCCAGATCTTTCCCCGTCCTCATATAGGGCACTGTGCTTACTTAGTGAGGCGGGGAAACTGCTAGAAAGGGTGATTGTGCGAAGGCTCCAGACGTTTCTGGATGACACAGAGGGAGTGGCGAACGGCCAATACGGTTTCCGACGACAGCGCTCCACCATAGACGCGATATGGTGCTTGAGAGAACGCGTCGAGCAGGGTACGCGGGACGGGGGTGTCGTGGTCGCGGTGTCCTTGGACATCGCGAACGCGTTTAACTCCCTCCCGTGGCCCGTTATTAAAAGAGCTCTAGGGGAGAAGGATGTTCCGGGGTATATCCGGAACATCCTTCACGATTATCTCGCGGATAGGGGGCTGTCATATGTAAATAGAAGAGACAGCCTGGTGCGGGAGGATATGACGTGCGGAGTTCCACAGGGTCGGTCCAAGGACCGAACCCTGTGGAACATAGGTTACGATACGGTACTGAGGGCGAATATGCCTATTGGCTGCTCGGTATTGTGTTACGCGGATGACACGTTGTTGGTCGCGTGCGCTGCGTCGTTCGACGAGGCACGCATAAGAGCGGAGATGGGGGCCATCTTTGTCATAAGGATGATAGAGCGGCTAGGCCTAAAAGTGTCGATCTCGAAGATGGAGGTGGTGGCCTTTACGGCCGAGGATATCCCGAGGGGTGCAGCTATTAGGATCGGGGGGGAGGTGGTTCCGATTGGATCCACAGTGAAGTATCTGGGATTGACCCTGGACTCGCGGTGGGCCTTTCGGGACCACTTCCGCCTGCTCATGCCTAAGGCATGGAAGATGGCGGGGGCTCTGGCGAGACTCACGGCCAATATCGGAGGCCCTGGTGAACGGCGTAGAAGAACGTACGCCACGGTGGTTATGTCCGTGCTATTGTACGGGGCCCCGATTTGGGCGCAGACTATAGCGAGAAATCGCGAAGTCTTAGGAAGCGTGCGCAAACTACAACGGCAGTTAGCCCTAAGGGTCATCAGGGGATATCGCACCGTCTCCCACGATGCGGCGGCGATCTTAGCAGGAATGATCCCGTTCGATCTGGCGGCAGATCGTATTAGACGGGCGTACCTACGTAAGCGAGATATAATCGCCCGGGATGGCGAAATTACCCCGCATGTAGGAGCGATGTTGTTGGAGGCCGAGCGACGACGCGCGATAGCGCGATGGCAAAGGCGACTCGAGGAGCTACCCCCGGATGGACCAGGCGCGGCTGTGCGCGGGGCCATTGGGGAAGACGTAGAAGCATGGATCGGGAGGGCGCACGGGGCACTCACGTACCGCGTGACACAAATGCTGACGGGACACGGGGTCTTCGAGGCCTATTTGTATAGAATAGGCCGAAGAGACACCCCGATATGTGTGTTTTGCAGGGCGACGAGTGACACAGCGGTCCATACCCTTTTGTTTTGCCCGGAACGGAGGGGGGGGGCTGCTCGCTATCGCGGGAGTCGATAGGGCGTTCCGGGCTGTAGTGAGGGCCGCCGTGCGATCTCGCGAGGCGTGGAGCGTACTCGCGGACTTCTGTGAGAACATCATGCGGAGGAAGGAGGAAGACGAGCGCGCTCGGGAACGGGGTCTCGACCCGCGTGTAGGGATGCTCGTTCTTCCCCCAGATGAGGAAGACTCTGACATGGATTAGAGTAGGACTGAGAGACAAGGTATGCGAAAACTCGTGCCGAGTTTTGTATGTATATATTGTATATAGGTTCAGGATATAAGAAATCATTAAGTATTAAGTATTAAGTATTATAATAGACATATATGTGTATTTACATGTATATAGTATGTAAGCGGAGATGTATATAGTATATATAATGTATAAGGCGAAGAACCCGTTAGTAGCGGTAGCGAGTTCAAGACTCGGAAGGCAGGGGGGCACTCTGACGTTATGCTAGAGTGCGGTTCCGGAGTGTCCCCCAATGCCTTTGTGCGGTAGAACGATAAGGGGGGAGTTTTTTAGTAGGTAGGCGGCCGCCTCGGTGTGTCCCCGGAGTACCTTGTACCCCTGGGATCACGAGGTGGTTGAATCCGGCACTCTCGACGGTACGGGCCGTCGGGGGTCTTCCCCTTCCCGATGGGTGTCCCGAAAGGATCCCCCTCGGGAAGGGGTATAAGAAGATTTTCTCCTCCCACGTAAAACAAAAAAAAAAAAAGCGTTGAATCGGAATTTGCAAATGTTAAATGTCGAGTATTCAAGAACGAATTTCCATTACGAGTCGATAAATTTATTATACGCCATTTAGAGTAATAGTTCTTGTAGACCACTCGAGCGGGTCGGACGTGTTCCCTCTCGTCTCGGGTGTTG
>NW_017299842.1:98464-98887 GCF_001594075.2 Trachymyrmex cornetzi | reverse complement strand
CAGGCGTCCAGTGTTTGAAGGGGCGCCTCACCATTTTTTATTGCATCATCCATCACTCGCCCGGTTCGAGGTGGCCGGTGCATAGCGTACCCAATCACGTTTAGTTCAATTACGAAGACCTCAATGGCCCAGTACCAGCCTGTCTAGGTTGCGGGGCCAATAATAGAAGAAGAAGAAGAAAAAGAAGAAGAAGCCGTTTAGAGTACACAGACGAACGCATAAAAGAAGCATCGACAAATTATTCGACTACAAGCGCAGAAATACAAAATAATAGACAATAATAATAATGAAAAGACACACATCATTTCAAATCTTGAAAATGTATCAGATCCGGTTGCATCTCTTAAGGGGATGCTGGAGTGACGGTCGAAGTTAATCAAGGTCGATAATATAGATTTTCAGAAACTTACGCCTGTACGCTTA
>NW_017299842.1:96240-97458 GCF_001594075.2 Trachymyrmex cornetzi | reverse complement strand
TGGCGCGGCGGTTGCAGGCGGCGTTCCTGCGGCACGGATACTTACGGCGCGAGTTGTATGCGAGCTGATGACGCGCCACGTGGTAACGCGATGGAGTGACGCCGCGGTAACGAGAATGGCGCCGCACTGAGACAGCCACGTGGAATCACACAAATCTCTTACCTGCGCAAGGAGGCGCGAATGATAATGCGGCGATCACTGGAGTCCTCGGTAGTGGGTGGAATCTGGTCCTCCTCTCGTGCGGCAGCTTGTGGTTTCTTCACTTGTTATTCACTCCCGGTAATGCAGATAAAGGACGGAAATATTGGAAGTAGTGGAGGAAGCATAAAATGATTCTCTAGAAGTTCGTGGCACGTGCTTACTTGCACTTTATTAGTTAATACGAGAGTATAATGGTTACGCAAAATCTGATATAAAAATACAATGATTATTTAAGAGCTAATATAATGATTACGCAAGGTCTAATATAAAAATACAATGATTATTTAAGAGCTAAATGCAAAGAAATAATTACGTGAAATCCGATATAGGAAAATATAGTAGTCACGTAAAAGCTAAAGTAAAGATATACGCTTTAGAGTATATTAAATGTTCGCGCGAGAATTACAAAGGTGTTTAAGAGACTCGATGAGAGGATTTTGATGTGGATGCAGAGGGATTGAGTCGGATTACCAGTCTTGAATTTAGAAACGTGAATGGCTCAGCGGGAGCCGTCAACACCTAGGTCCTTTCGCACTTGAGTTCGGGAGCAGAGAGAGCGTGGGATACCAAGGTCCCAAAGGATTAAGCTCCCACACCCCCACTCTGTTTGCTCTTGCGCAACGGGAAGAGCGGCGCCACCTTAAGGCGAATTCTCTGCGTGATGACCCGAGGTCGCTACATGTGGAAGCGGCGTTACGTCAAGTCTCGGAGTACCAATCAGAAGAAAGAAAAATATATGGTCAGATTTTCAATGAATTTTGATGTTGAGTGGACGTAACAGTAGATATACATCCAGTACTAAAAATCTGTAACATATGTAATATGAAGTATAAATTTTTTAAATACTGACAGTATTTCATCGAAACATGGTTGTAATAGCACTTGTTCTTATGTCCAATGCCTTTTTAGGTTAGGATATCTGTCAATACATAAGGTGCTTTCAAGCAAGAGACATGACACAGTGTAATGCTGGATTCACACTGCATCCGATTTGCGTCGTACGACGGTCTGCAACCA
>NW_017299842.1:93940-95531 GCF_001594075.2 Trachymyrmex cornetzi | reverse complement strand
TTAGTAAATATGAAGTACAGTTACATTTTATATAATAATGTGTGCACATATGCACACATAGACCAGTGTACACAAAGTATTATTCTATTATTGCATATAGATGCATAAGTGATACATATGTAATTCTAGAATAATACTTTTTTGTGTAAGCATTTATACATTCTAATACACATAAAATGTAATTGTACATATTCATTAATATATCTTCTTATATAGTTATATACAGTTATATCCCAGTCGACACAAATTGTAACTGCTATATAATTTGGGAGTAATAATTTATATAACAAATATTTCATGACATTTATATTGCAATTACATCTATTTACTGCTTTCTTTTATATAATATAAATGTGCAAATGCTACATATTACTTACATAAAATGAATGCGATGGTTCAACATATAACCAATATTACAACATAATATTATAGCAATATAAAGTCAATATCATTTATGAGTTGTATAATACTATCATATTATATAGAATTAAATAATTGAAATTACATATATTTTATATTTTATTGCAATATGTATTTAAAACATATAGTTCTTATATTTTAATTACATAACGCAGGTATATTTATTTAGTATCATATTAACATCGTTTTTATTACATTCTAAAATTCATAATAAAATACGCGTCATATAATAATTAATGTACAAGAGCTAATAAATAGTAAATATTTTGAATACATATATTTCGATCGTATATATTAATTTATGTATATATATATGTATAGCTCCCTGCATCTTGATGGGCGCGGAAACGTTTGCCATTGTGAGCGTTAATGTAGTATTACATATGTATATGAGTAGAACGCACTCAAGACAGCCGGCATATCCAATAAACGTACAATTCTTCTGGAAAAGCAATACGTTGATCCAATATCGCGCGTCGCATGATGCATATCGCGTCGCAAATTGCGCTGGTGTGCCGGAGCCATTAGCGCCAAGCTGTGATGTGATCGATCATGATCGATGGTCTTTTTATATTATGGCCGTTTAGTTGTGTTGTGATCGGTTCTTTATAAAGAAAACTTTTAATGGGTAAGTTTTATTATTTATGCATATCTACTGGATTTAATTTAGAATGTATTATAAAAGGGATAAAGTGTTATGTTTTAATATTAGATTGCTGTTATTAATTGATTTATACATGAGATTCTTCAGATTATCAAGGATTAAATTGATATCTAACCTATTTTACAGTTCTTTCTCGTCATCTATAAAATAGCACGTGTCGTACATCGATCAGCATTTCGTATTTAATTGATATCGAGAGCTTAAATCTTTGACGAAATCAGAAATCTCACAAAAAAACACTTTAAGCGAAATAACGGAAATAACCTATTGGAGGCATTGGTAAAATTATTCGATCACATAAAAGGTAAATATATATATATATATATCTACATGGGCTACGTTCCAATTAACTTCAATCCTCTCCGAGGAAAATTTTAGTCGAAATATGTAGTACACGTAACGTATATGTATATATATATATATTGTAACCGTGCTCGCGAGCAACGGCACAACTTTGTCGCGTGTTCTCGGTACTCAAAGTACGCAAAAGTATCTTCTCTCCCACGG
>NW_017299842.1:92933-93145 GCF_001594075.2 Trachymyrmex cornetzi | reverse complement strand
ACAACGAGACTCGACAACGTGATTACTCTACGCGTTTCTACGCGACTCTACTATACTCGAAAACCGGAAGTGACTCTCCCGTGACGAGAGGAACGAGCGCGACTCGGCCCCCGATACCCTCCGAACGACTCTAATTTATGTCCGCTTGGCAATGAATACGACTCCCCTTACTCGGATCCTCGAAACGCGACAGCTAATGATCTCCAAGGCTC
>NW_017299842.1:90887-92334 GCF_001594075.2 Trachymyrmex cornetzi | reverse complement strand
GTGTTATGTTTTAATATTAGATTGCTGTTATTATTTGATTTATACATGAGATTCTTCAGATTATCAAGGATTAAATTGATATCTAACCTATATATTTTCCAGTTCTTTCTCGCCATCTATAAAATAGCACGTGTCGTACATCGATCAGCATTTCGTATTTAATTGATATCGAGATCTTAAATCTTTGACGAAATCAGAAATCTCACAAAAAAACACTTTAAGCGAAATAACGGAAATAACCTATTGGAGGCATTGGTAAAATTATTCGATCACATAAAAGGTAAATATATATATATATCTACATGGGCTACGTTCCAATTAACTTCGATCCTCTCCGAGGAAAATTTTAGTCGAAATATGTAGTATACGTAACGTATATATACTACAGCATATAAAGTAAAATCTTCTCCAGAGAGGAAGTTTTGGAACGTAGCCTTGAGTTATATTATTATGGTAAAAATTAGACTACAAATTTAAATACATCAATATTTATTTTACTACTTTTTATCTTATTCCCAGTCAAAAATTGAAAATCTTGTGGCCTCATTATTTGTATTTAAGGCTATATTTATATAATTGTTAAAAATGTACATAATAATGAATAGTAATGCCTGCATTTAACGTTATATGTATTATAGAAGGTTAGAAATCATTTTTTTAATCGGCCGTGAATCTGATAACTAATTATGTTTGCTGTTTAGTAGAACTAATGATATGTATTATTTGTATAAAAGATTTGATATCAACAATTGGCGCCAAGTTAAATTCAATGTAATTCGAACAAATTAACTTTTACCATTTTATTCCTCCCAAAGAAAAAATAATTTATTTAATTCTAATGATATGTATCATATTCTTATAATTGATATCAACAAAATTGGCGCCGAGTTAAATTCATCAAAATTTTATCAAAAAAATTTTATGTATTCCTATAAAAGATTTGATATCAAGAACTGGCGCCAAGTTAAATCCCACTTCTTTATACCATGCCAAATTAAATAAATAATGAATATTAATCTAATGATATGTATTATTTGTACGAACGATTTGATATCAATAACTGTGGCGCCAAGTTAAATTCTACTATCAGAATGAAAAGTAAAACTGAAGTGATACTATCTTTATTTATTATTTACTTAATCCAAATAGTACTATCTTTAATTTTTATACAATGAAATCTAAGTATACGTATACTTATTGAAGAATCTTCCTATTCCAATCCAAATGGTTTAAATTCCTCTTAAATGAAATCATTATATCACAATTCATTCAAAGACGTTTCCTCTTCCACGCAACTAAAGTAGTGGATATTTAATTCTCTTTCAAAATATTATACAAAACATCACAAACTTGCGTGACCTTGCTCAATTTAAATGTTACCACAAAAATTAAAGAATTAACCGTATAAAATGAAAAAATTTAATTTAAATAGAAAAATTTTTCATGT
>NW_017299842.1:80620-90422 GCF_001594075.2 Trachymyrmex cornetzi | reverse complement strand
TAGCAGCGCCAAGTGTTTTTACATGAAAAATTTTTCTATTTAAATTAAATTTTTTCATTTTATACGGTTAATTCTTTAATTTTTTGTGGTAACACTTAAATTGAGCAAGGTCACGTAAGTTTGTGATGTTTTGTATAATATTTTGAAGGAGAATTAAATATCTACTACTTTAGTTGTGTGGAAGAGGAAACGTCTTTGAATGAATTGTGATATAATGATTTCATTTAAGAGGAATTTAAACCATTTGGATTTGAATAAGAAGATTCTTCAATAAGTATACGTATACTTAGATTTCAATATTTCATTGTATAAAAATTAAAGATAGTACTATTTGGATTAAGTAAATAATAAATAAAGATAGTATCACTTCAGTTTTATTTTTCATTCTGATAGTAGAATTTAACTTGGCGCCACAGTTGTTGATATCAAATCGTTCGTACAAATAATACATACCATTAGATTAATATTCATTATTTATTTAATTTGGCATGGTATAAAGAAGTGGGATTTAACTTGGCGCCAGTTTTTGATATCAAATCTTTTATAGGAATAATACATAAAATTTTTTTGATAAAATTTTGATGAATTTAACTTGGCGCCAATTTTGTTGATATCAATTGAAAATTAAACGAACTTACCTGTAAGTGAAGTTCGATTGAAATTATATGAGAAGCCTCGTTCGAGAAGATTACAACTATGTAGTACCACTCCGTGCCGCTCGATGTCACAACGTTCAGAGTCTATCTAAAAAGTTCCCGCCCCCCGCGAAGGCCATCTTGTTTACTCATATTTTAGAGTTACGCTGCAAAATTACCTGCTTGTTCTTTGTGGTGGGTTTTTTTTTATATATAGGGCGGGATTGTAATCTTCTCGAACGAGGCTTCTCATATAATTTCAATCGAACTTTACTTACAGGTAAGTTCGTTTGATTGTCAATTATACTTCGAAGCCTCGTTACCGAGATTACAACTATGTAGTTATTTAGAATGCAGGTAATTTTTCCGGCCTTATATTTTCTGCTCTATTTAGCAACTTTATTGTCCAAATTTGCTACTACCTGGATATGATTAGTGTTTTACTTCTTAATTTTTAATTATAATTTTTATTTTGATATAATTCGTCATATCAGCAATGTCATACTTAGATTTATACGCCTTTCTTATTACGAAATTACTGCTCTTGCAAATTTGCTGTTTGTTGATGTAATTGGTCGATTATAAAATCTTGCAAAAACGGACGACCCTGTCGACCATCCTGCGGTTTTTCTTATTGTTTCAATGTCTACCCCACTAGCGGTAAGCTGCAGACGTTGATGCATGTCTGGTTGAATAAGATGAAAAAAGAGATATATCGATACCGCATTTTCCTAACACTGACTTTATCCAACGGCTGATTGTTTATGTAGATACTGACCGATGTGGTTTATTAACCGCAACGAACAATCTTTTTTCATCCCCTCTTAGGGGACCTGTCCTTTTAATATATTCTAACCGTGTCCGGGCTATATATAATTCTCTTTTTTGATCGAAAAAGGGTACATTAATTAATAATGGTTGTGCTCTGCCTGGCCTTGATGTTTTCCGTCGATCGAGTATTCGAATTTCTAATCCGTCCTTTGTCTGACTGATATTTTCTAAATCAATTGAGGCAAACGTCCGAGCTCTGTGGGCTGTACCTAACTCTAACAGAATTATAGTTTTTTCTGTTAGTTCTCGCAGATTTAAACTTTTTACTGGATACCATGTTTTTACTTTATCCAAAACAATATTTGGATCCCATGTGGCTGTATATCTCGATCCTATAGGTTTTAAATTTGCCACACCCCTAAAAAATCTACACACCATCGGATCTTCACCAATATTATTTTATTATGTGAAACTAATGATATTGCTGACCGAAAAGAATTTAAGGACCCGTAGGACGCTCCCTCACTAAACATTTTAGTTAAAAATCTTAAGAGCTTATTTGCTGAAATTTGGTATGGATTCTCTTTATGGATTGCACAGAAAGACCACCATTTTTTTAATCCCGAGTTATACTGCTTCCAAGTATTATCTGATATTGATGCGAGAAGAATTTCGATTGTATCTATCGGAATGTTTCTTTTTAAATACGATCTCCTGACACAATCCCTGCCAGAAGTGTAATTTTCTGAGCCATCGGATGTCGCCTCGACCTGTAAGGAGATAGAAGTAGATTTTGAGACGGCTCAAACCTGAGAGGTTTTCCGATTAACATGCTTTTAAACATTGGATACCACGGTTGACTCTTCCATTCCGGGACCACCATGATACCCATTGCTTTGTCTTGAATTATTTTATTCAATGTTCTCAAAATCATAGAAAATGGTGGAAAAGCATAGAAAAACCACTTTTTCCATGATATGGTAAACGAATCAATCACCCATGCATTTGGATTGTTTTCCCAAGTACAATATCGAGTACATTTTTTATTTCTTTCTGACGCGAACAAATCTATATCCGGATATCCGAGAACATTAACTATTTTTTCAAATGCAAATTCCGCGATCTCCCATTTTGTGTCTATATTTTTTATTCTTGAAAGCCTATCTGCTATCACATTCTTTTCTGATGGAATATGTACTGCAAACAACCAAATATCTCTAGTTTCGTCCCATTTCCAAATTTCTTTTGCTAAGTGATTAAATTTTTGATATTTTACTCCTCCCATCTTATTGATGTATGAGATGGCGGTCGTGTTATCCACCTTTAGAAGAACATTAGAATTTTCTAGCTCTATTTCAAAATTTTTCAAAGCCAGTTGGATTGCTTTTAATTCTAGAAAATTTATATGCTGTTCTCTTTCTGTTTTATTCCAAAAGCCGTGAATTTTTTTACTACCAAGAACAGCCCCCCAACCAGTCATCGAAGCGTCCGTGTATATAGTCCAGTCAAAATTTGGACTTCTAATGTTACTAACGGATTGCTGAATGTTCCTCTTCCACCAGTTTAAATCGGTCCGTACTTGCTCTGATATTTCCATCTTTTGATCGTAATCGTTTTGGTTATAAATCAGAGCTAATATCTTCTCCCTCTCTAAAGTCTTCAGATAGACCCAGCCATAGTTTACATCGGGGCAAGCCGCCACTAATGTACCTATTAAATTCGCGAACTCTCGTATCTTACACGAACGCATCTGCATAAACTTATCGATTAAACTATTCAATCTTCGTTTTTTGTCGTTAGGTAAACAAACTGTATATGATTCTGAATCTATTTCGAATCCTAAAAATCTACAACAAGTTCGTGGATCTAATACGCTTTTCCTTATATTTATAACAAATCCTAACGCATTTAACAACATTTGTGTATATTGTACATTTTCCGCACATATCCTCGCCGTTTTTCCTATTGTAGAACTGTTTATTGGAATGACGACACTTTAGACGATCCGGCGTTAACCATTATGTATTTTGCTCAAAAGTACAAAGAATAATAATACAATGCTTCGTTTCACGTGTACGCAGGATCTCTCTCGATCACATACTTATTCTCTACTACTCGCTTATAACGCCGCGGTGGCACTCGCTTATCCTACGGTGGCGCTCGCTTATCGCGATTAGCCGCACATGGTACTGAATACTAGAGAAGCGCTCCTACATTCGGCTATTCTGACCACTGACCGACTCGGGCAGCAACTTATTGGTTGTCCACGGTTTAATATATTCTGCACATGTTGAAGTAATGAGAGGTCCTTCATGCGTGCCGACACGCTCTACGTTATAAGTATCATTTGCTTTAGCATCAGTTATCTTGTAAGGACCGAGAAACTTAGGTTTCAACTTCAAACCTGGACCCTGTTGGGTACGCTTAATTGCTACCAAGTCGTTTACATAGTATTTAGTCGGTTCTTTTCTACGCAAGTTATACGTTCGGCGATTCTCCTTTTGAACTTCTAAAATTTGATTTTTTGCAGCATTCCGCAATTCATTTCGTTCGTCCTGAAATTGATCACGTAATTCTTCTTCTATTAACTCTTTAAGACGAAAATCAACTTTACTCCGTAATTTTGTACCGAAAAGCAATTCGAATGGAGTAGTTCCGATACTACGGTGAAAGGAGGAATTAATTATCTGTTGTAATCTACCGATATGCTTATACCACTTGTCTGGTGCATCTACTGTTAATTTACTCAAGACCGACAAAATTGTACGATTTAGCCTTTCTACCTGGCCATTGGCCCTGGGTAATCCGGTGGTTGTCGTTAAATGCTTTATATTTTCTGACTCACAGTATACTTTGAACTCGTTTGAAGTGAAAGCGGAGCCTTTATCACTTATGATTTGAACCGGGTTTCCAAAGTAGACCTTCTGTATCTCTAACTTACTAACTACTTCTTTGGTCGTCGTTGACTTAGTGGCGTATAGCCAAACAAACTTACTAAAACTATCGATGATCGCCAGAATATGGTTATAATTCTTGTTAGTCGAGTGTAAAGGACCCAAATGATCAATATGATATGTGTGAAAAGGTGTATCGCCTTTCGCAATAGGATGAAGGAAACCTTCCTGTTTTCCACTCTTTCTATTCGTTAATATGCACGGAACACAATTGACGATACATCGTCCAACCTTCGATCTTAGATTTGGTATAAAATACTCTTGCTTAACTTGTTCTTCCGTAACTTTAACCGCGTAATGACTCTTCTGATGGATCATCTTTATAATTTCATTATGCATCGATTCGGGTACTACTATAAGGTCTAGACCGTTTTGCGATTTGTACAACATGTTTGACTTAACAAAATAATCTTCGTATGGTTGGCTTTCTAATATTTTAAATATAGGTATGAGTCCACTGTCATTATACTGAGCCTTCCGTATTTTTAACGTAGTTTCGCCTGTGGATATTAACATAATAGGATATCGACTAAGTGCATCGACGTGCCTCATTTTAGTGCCCGCTCGGTGCTCAATCGTGTATTTAAAGTCCTCGAGCATCAAAGCCCATCGCGCTATTCTTAATGATAATTCTTTCTTTTCCATCGTTCGCTGAAAAGCAGCACAATCCGTCACTATTTTAAATTCGATACCTAGCAAGTAGACTCTAAATTTCTTTAACGCGGTGATAATTGCGAGAGCTTCTAATTCATAACTAGGATATCTACTTTCAGCGTCGCTTGTTTTACGGCTTAGGTAGTGAATCGGATGAAGTCTTTGATCTTCAGGCGATCTTTGTAATAAAACGGCTCCGTAACCGTGTTGGCTAGCATCCGTATGTAACTCTGTTTCATAAAGCGGATGATAAATCTTTAACACAGGTTTCTTAATAAGTGCATCCTTTAACAAACAAAACGCGTTACTCTCTTCCCTGGTAAATCTGAATTTTTCGTCTTTGCGCAAAAGATCACTTAACGGCTTTGCTATAGTCGAATAATTAGCAATAAATTTACGAAAATAGCCAGTCAGGCCTAAAAAGCTCTGAACATCTTTTAGCGACTTTAGTTCTGGAAAAAGGGCAACTGCTTGTGATTTATCTGGAGACGGATGTAATGCACCGTTTTCTATAACATATCCTAAAAATACAACACGCTCTACCAAAAATTGACATTTCTTAATATTAATTTCGAGTCCGTATTCACTAGCCGTTTGCAATACTCTTTTTAGTCGTTTAATGTTTTCTTCAATATCTGGCGCGGCAATGATCAAATCGTCCAAATATGGAATAACAATCCCTTCTGCAATTTCTTTCGCGAACACGCAATTTATGAATCGTTGAAAAACTGACGGCGAATTACACAACCCGAAAGGAACTTTTAAAAATTGATACTGTCCACAGTGAGTCACGAATGATGTATACTTGCGGGAGTCATTTGTTACATCTACATGAAAAAACCCATTCCGCAAATCCAAAGTACTAAATATTCTTGCATCCTGCAATTTATCTAATTGATCTTCTATAAGAGGTAGCGGGTACCTATCTTTTACTATCACCCGATTTATCTTACGATAATCAACACAAACGCGTGATGACCCGTCCTTCTTTTTTACAATCACTATTGGGCTGGCGTATTCGGAAGAGCAAGGTTCTACTACGCCGTCCTTCACCCAATCACGCACTTGCTTCTCAACGATATCGCGCTCTATCGCAGGCAATCTCCGCGGTCGTTGATAGATCGGTTCCTCCGTCTTTAAAACAATATTCATTTCGACGTTCGTTGTTTTACATTTAGCGGGTCTATAATTTGTCACTATATGTTTAATCTCGCCTTTTATCTTCTCATTCACTTGCTCACCAATATCTAACGAGGGTTCATCTCCTACATTTATGTCAGCTAAAAAAACAAATTGTCTTTCTTTCGTAATTGTCACTTCACCCTTAGCGATAGTAACATTGGCTTGTAGCAACACGTCACGCCCGATAATCATGTCCAATGTCATAGCGGAATTCGGAACTACATATACTTTAACTGAAAATTCCTCGTCGTCTATCTTAATTATAGTCTGGAAACATCCTAACGATTTAACTTCGGCTTGACCGAATCCGACTAATGAAAGTTGAACGCTATTTAGAGTAGGTTCCTTTAACTCATGATAAATTCTTTCGCAGATAAATGTTACGCGACTACCCGTATCTAGACAAGCACGGACTTTTAAGTCACCGACTATTACCTGTTTACATATATCATTATTCGGCGCAACAGAAATACTATTTACTGACGCCTTGCTTCTGTCGTTATTTACTTTCTTACTTTCTGCATTCGCAACACATTCAAAGGACCTGTGTCCGAATTGGTTACACTTAAAACATTTTGGCCCTAACGTTTTCGACTTACAGTCTTTAGATGCATGTCCGACATCACCACAGTTATAGCACCGTACCGTCTTAGTTTGGACCTCTGACTTCTTTGATTGTTCCTGCATCGTCTTCTTTGCCGCTGTCACCTTTCCCCGGATACTCTTAGGAGCTTGCGTCTGGTTCGCCTCCCATATCTCCTCGTATGCCCGTAAGCGCTCTTTGAAGTCACGCAATTTTTTGGTCCCATAAAGAATCGCTTTGTTTCGTTCGTCGTCCTGAATACCATAGATGACATATCGTATCAATGCCTCGTCTTCGATTGTTCCCCTGGCCGCTAATTCTTTCATTACTAGGTAATATTCTTGCAGCTTCTCGCCTTTCTTCATCGTCCTCTCAGACAGCATTCGATGCAACAAAGCACTGTCTATTTTAGTGGAAAATTCTTTTTTCAGCATAGCCTTCAAGGTTTTCCAATTCTTCACGACATCTTCGCTCTGAATATAAAGTTTCGCAAGTCCTGTCAAAGATCGTTTAGCAAATATCAGCTGCTGCATTTCAGTCCATCCAAAAAGCGTTGTGGTGTCCTCAAAATCTGCTATCCATCGTTCAACCGGATAGGCGTCACTACCATCAAAATTCTTAATAGAGCCTTCCACGTCTCGAAATGTCAGCGCAAAATCTCTACGCCTCGCTGTTTCCCTCTCTTGCTGTATCACTGGTAACTCGTTACATCTTGCATGGAATCCAGCATTTCCTACTTCGTTCACCCCACCAGTGTTTTCGTTACCCATACCGTTCGCGGGTACGTAATCACTTTTACTACTCGCGCCTTCATCGTCGTCGCCATCGTCGTCGGAATCATCATCATTTTGACAGAGTATATGAAAATCCATCAAGCTCTTGCAAATTCGCTTGGCAATATCTTCTTTCGGTCCTCCGTAATCCAAAGAATGTTACAGATCGCTATCAGATCACGCTCCGTAAAAGTCTCCTGGATAAGTGCAACTTTACCGTGATAGTCGCTCCCTCCATCTTGAAGTGTAAATCCGCTGAAACTTCTCAATCGGTTACGGTTTTTCCGATCGCCTGCTTCGCCAAACACCAATTTATGGAACGCCTGAATCACTTTCGCGGGAGCTGTCGCGATATTTTTCCTGATTCTTTCATTTTCTCCTAAGCACTCCATTGTATTCGGCACTCAAAGAACTGTTCTCGTATCGTAACTTCACTTCTCACTTACACGTCGTGCTTCTCCGTCATGTATATGCGCTGTAGCTTTTGCGCATACACTGTCCCGCGTCTTTCGCGCCTTCAATATGGCGTCCGATGCTTCTCGAACCTTCTAGATCCTTCCTTACGTCTTTTCGCGCCTTCCGCTTCCTTCGTCGTCTTCTTTCTTTCTGCGTCCTTCGTCTTTCGTCTTCCTTTTTTACCTCGTCTTTTTCTTCAGATAGACCCAGCCATAGTTTACACCGGGGCAAGCCGCCACTAATGTACCTATTAAATTCGCGAACTCTCGTATCTTACACGAACGTATCTGCATAAACTTATCGATTAAACTATTCAATCTTTGTTTTTTGTCGTTAGGTAAACAAACTGTATACGATTCTGAATCTATTTCGAATCCTAAAAATCTACAACAAGTTCGTGGATCTAATACGCTTTTCCTTATATTTATAACAAATCCTAACGCATTTAACAACATTTGTGTATATTGTACATTTTCCGCACATATCCTCGCCGTTTTTCCTATTGTAGAACTGTTTATTGGAATGACGACACTTTAGACGATCCGGCGTTAACCATTATGTATTTTGCTCAAAAGTACAAAGAATAATAATACAATGCTTCGCTTCACGTGTACGCAGGATCTCTCTCGATCACATACTTATTCTCTACTACTCGCTTATAGCGCCGCGGTGGCGCTCGCTTATCCTACGGTGGCGCTCACTTATCGCGATTAGCCGCACATGGTACTGAATACTAGAGAAGCGCTCCTACACTATTATTATTATATCGTCTAAAAATATCACAGACGCGAATCCTTTATTCCTTAAGTGCCTCACGACGGGCCTCATTATTTTCGTGAAGATAAACGGACTTGAGGATAGACCAAACGGCAAACACGTAAACTCGTATAGTGTTCCTTCGAATTGGAATCTTAAATATTTTCTATCGTAATCCACTGCTACCACATATATGCATCCTCTAAATCAATTGATGCCATGAAAAAACCCGGCAAAACTAACTTAATCGCTGTCCTCAAATCTTCCATCTTAAAATGTTCGATTTCGACGAATTCGTTTAATTTCTTTAAGTTTAGAATAAACCTATAATCGTTATTTGGTTTTTGAACTAAAAAATATGAAGAGAGGAATTGTCCAGCGATCGGTTCACATGCTACTATTGCACCTTTTAGTAATAAAGATTCTATCGACTCTTTTAGGTCTGTCGATTCTTTAATCGTTCTTGCCGGCTCCTTAAATATTACATTTTGTGTTACTTTAGTTTTGAACGGGATCTTGTATCCTTCAATGCAGGCTAAAATAAACCTATCCCTGGTAATCTTTTTCCAATTATCTACATATCCTTTTAATCTACCCGCTACCTTACTAACGGCTGCTTTTCCTAACATTTTCCTAACATTTACCTAACATTTTCCTAACACTTTCCTAACATTTTCCTAACACTTTCCTAACATTTGCCTAACATTTTCCTAACATTTTCCTAACACTTTCCTAACATTTTTCTAACACTTTCCTAACACTTGCCTAACATTTTCCTAACACTTTCCTAACATTTTTCTAACATTTTCCTAACACTTTCCTAACACTTTCCTAACACTTTTCTAATACTTTCCTAACACTTGCCTAACACTTTCCTAACACTTTCCTAACATTTTCCTAACATTTGCCTAACATTTGCCTAACATTTGTCTAACATTTTCCTAATATTTACCTAACATTTTCCTAACATTTTCCTAACATTTACCTAACATTTTCCTAACATTTTCCTAACATTTGCCTAACATTTGCCTAACATTT
>NW_017299842.1:69629-80510 GCF_001594075.2 Trachymyrmex cornetzi | reverse complement strand
CCTAACATTTTCCTAACACTTTCCTAACATTTTCCTAACACTTTCCTAACATTTGCCTAACATTTTCCTAACATTTTCCTAACACTTTCCTAACATTTTTCTAACACTTTCCTAACACTTGCCTAACACTTTCCTAACACTTTCCTAACATTTTCCTAACATTTTCCTAACACTTTCTTAACACTTTCCTAACATTTTCCTAACACTTTCCTAACATTTTTCTAACATTTTCCTAACATTTTTCTAACATTTTCCTAACACTTTTCTAACACTTTCCTAACACTTTTCTAACACTTTTCTAACACTTTCCTAACACTTGCCTAACACTTTCCTAACACTTTCCTAACATTTTCCTAACATTTGCCTAACATTTGCCTAACATTTTCCTAACATTTTCTTAACATTTGCCTAACATTTTCCTAACATTTGCCTAATATTTGCCTAACATTTACTTAACATTTTCCTAACATTTTCCTAATCGAATTAACCTGAAATACGTATATTAATAACCAGACTGTTTTGCGAAATGTGAACGATTCATAATTTTGGTTAAAATAACCAGTGAAATTTGGGGTTGCATATATTCTGGCTATAATAACTAAACACATTTAATTTTTTGTATTCATAGTCATAGATCAATCCGCGATTTATTTTAAGCGAGCTAGGTTTGAACCAAAGTTTGAACCAATGCAATCATTTATTTAATCATAGTTTATGTGTGGGAAGCATTTTTGAAATGAAAGATAGCTTGAACCTAGAATACGGCTCTTAGTTACATGAATTTTGGTGAAAAATAATAAACAAAATAAAAACTTTTGGTTGAAATACCAGATTATTTATGATAACCAGAAATTGTTTAATTCTATCAATACTCTTTTAACCATACATGTGACCTAAACCATGCTCGTTTTCCATAATAGTTATAATAATCAGATACTTGGATTCTAATTCTTGATGTCTGTAACGATATATGTTACGTCATTGCTGCGCAGGTTTTATACATGACAAAAAAGTTGAACAAAGGCAATGTAACATTACAGTCGTTAAGAGTTACAGAAAAGAGTCCTTAGATATTGTTACTACATAACTAAACTCTAATCTGTACTCATACCTAAAACTTTTGATTGCATATTAAAAACATTTATTATGATAATCAGAAATTCTGTTTATTTTCATTAAAATTTGCTTAACGAAACATATTTTATTTATTCAATCATGATTATTTTTTTAGTAACCAAAAATACAAAAGGAAGATCGTATACTGGCTTTGTTTTCAATTTTCTTCTCAACATTCATCCCACATGTTTTCAATGTGAATATCTCAAGCTATTGATATTCTCATTCTGTGAACATCATAAAGTGCAGAATCAATTCCGCTTCATCATTTTGCCGCGCGTGCGTGAATTTTTGCTTGGAATAAATATTTTTAGTATTCTCCACACACGTAACGTGTAGAGGATATTTCATCAGACGTGATAAATAACAGATAATAATAACTTGTCAATTTCCATCCGTGACCTGTGTTATACGTTGCATATTCATATGAGCGTTTAATAAGAAACACGTGTTTTTACCCTTTGTGGAGTCAGCAGCGACTCCATTTCAGGTTATCCTCTTTTATTTTATAAAGTACTTGCTCGATTTTTATGAAACTTGACGTAAAGGATAATTTGATAATACTTTATTCAAATTTAAGGTCAAAGATAAAAAATTCAAAATGCTGGATTTAATATCAGAATTTTCAAAAAATAATCTGATTATCATAAAGCTTAATTTTAGAAAGTTTTTAATTGCGAAGTAACGTCAAGTTTCGAGTTATGCTTTATTTTAGAGCTCATCAGTGATATGTAAAACAGTACTGATTTCTAAACTGATCATGAATCTTCTGACACTAGATCTTCCTTTATGGAGATAAAAATTTGATATTTTTAAGCTACATTTAAATTCATCATCTGAGATATCAAGGATCTTTTGAAACTAACAATGACATAACGTTTCACGATCAAATAATTTTTTTAAACTTGAATTTTAGAATTCTGTGAGGCCAGAATAGAATTCAGCGACTCCCAAAGCTCTCTTTCAGAAAGCAAAAATTTTCATAAGTTACTTTGTTAGAAAGCTCCGGTTCTCAAAAGGTTAAATCCAGCATTGAATGGCGCAAAAGGGATCGTAACTGTAACAGTTGATTAGTGGCGAACGCGATGCTCGTGAAACAGGCGATTATCAGTGATAATGATGCTGGGGATAGGCAGTATATACTGGCTTGTGCGAAAACGAACATCTCTCGCCTGCATACTCACGACCGCGTGGCAAATTTATTGCCGAAAATAAACTGCGCGTCGTCTACGGGTGCCAACTAGTGCCATATGGTATTAGTGGACTGGAAAGAGTTAATAACGAAACGCACGCGTGACTACAACGATGGGATGACGCGTCCGTGATACACGTCAAGTTAACGGGCACGCCACTCTATAAAAGTTATCTCGTAAATTCCGGACGCGGCATGCGGGACGTTTCATATTCCAAATGATAGGATACGAAAAGGTTGGGTGCCTTTCCTCGCGCGCGTGTGCACGGCAATAATATCGAAGAAACTTATTCTATGTTGTTCAGAGAGGAGTTATAGGATCCACTTCGCGGAGTGAATTACCTTCCCTGCACTTCTCTTCGAGGATGCCCCGTGCCGAGTTTCTCCCTCGAGTCGGTACTCAGAGTCTCCGATTGGCAATAAAATCGTCAGGCAAAGAACTCGAAGAACTATAAAAATATTGAATTCCTCTTTTTCAAACGTACCGACCTCCATGTTGCTGTATACTCGCGACAGTTCTTTCGCGCTGTCCGACGAAAGAGATATCGCGCGGTTTTCCTTCGTGAGATACAACGTCGTTTTCACTGAACAAGCGAATTCAATTATTCCGCGTCGTATTTCATACGTTTTTACGAGAGATTCCTGTCGAGCTGCACGTGAAACCGCCGCGCCTTCCGCGTCGTCACGTAATGCAACGCGAGTGCGGTTGTACGTCACACGTGCACGCGGCCAGAGTGCGACAGGACAATTTTCCTCCGGGGGTACTCTGTTTAATCGGAGCAACGCGCGCGCGATGCGATCCCGGGAATTGATCGGCGGTAAAATACATTTTATCGCGCTAATCGTGAGGCACGAGATGGGGCTAGAGGCGGGGGAGGGAGGGAGGAGGAAAAGGAGAGGAGAACACGGGGAAGGACACGGGTAAATGCGAGGTGGTCGGGTATCGGCGAAAAATATAAATCGTGGATCACCGCGGACGGGCACCGGCGGCGCGATTAACGAGTTCGCGTTACACCGAAAGCTCATTTCGCCGATATTTTCGCAATTATACGAGACAGACGGACGCACGTGGTACCTCCCGACTATTTTCCCTCCTTCCCTCCCCCTCCCCTCGCGCTCTTGCGGTGCGAAATTTAACGTGCGCGTTTTACGTCACAATTATACGCGCGTAATCACGCGTAGTCCATCCGCGTTGCGTTAATCGCGTGCCTGACGCGCGCGCGATTCGCACGCGTAACGCGATGTTAACGGGATTCGCCCTGTAATATGTTCATCACCTAGCCACCCCAGTCGTCTTTTATACAGTCCGATGCGTAAGGCCTATCGCACATGAAATGCATAATAGAGCGTAAACATAACATAAGACCGCTCGACCAATGAACATCTTATGTAAATCAATATGGCGACTTAATGCTGGATGCTCATTGGTCCAGCGGTCTTATGTTATGTTTATGCTCTGTTATGCATTTCATGTGCGATAGGCTTAAAGGTCGAAGCACAGACCTCTGCATAATGCATAATACATAAAGCATAAGAAAATCAACTAATCAGAGTGTTTTATTTCATGGAAAGGAAGATAATAAAGGACGTATTCGTCACTCTGGATGGCTTGGAGTTCAAACAAATATACATAAAATGTATCATAGAATGTGATTAGTTGTGAATATTAATATATCATCCAAAGTTTCATGATGAGATTTGGCGATCGTGTGGATTACACCACAGTTTTGGCAACCTGCAAGTGACGTCACCTTGATCATTCGCGAAATCTTGTATGGATGAAGAAGATTGCTGATGAAGATTCCAAAGAGAATCGAAACGTTCAAGATTTTTCAAGATTTCAAATAAAGATAATATCAACACTTCGTATGGATTAACAAATTTATTTGTAAGAATTTATTGCGCACCTCCGTTTGCACTGACTCTCGTTAGCCCAGATTTAGTGTGTTTTTGTTATTTTATAAGGAGAGAGAGAGAGTCCTTGTTTAACATATTTATAATAAAGGACTTTGATTGATTCATTTTTCTTATGTGTTATACGTTATGCAAGATTCTGTGTTTCCGCTCTTAAATTGTGAGTTTGGCATTGAAACAAACTTGCATGATATCGTTCATATGAATCTACATCTATAATGGCCTTTAGACCCGCCGCGAGATATTGACAATAGAACGCTCAGTATTATATAATTATTTTATATAACATTGAGACGTCTTTTTCAAGTATTTCGAAACAGTTCGAATTAATAATATTAATAAGATCACACAAATATATTGTGTCTAAAAACCGCTTAACACTAGCAGTACCAACGTTTTTTAATCACTAATATCCGTTTCCATCAATGTAAAGTGATTTTAATCTCGATTCAACTTATTCTTCTTTTTCAAACTCTTAGAATTGGAACGATTAATCTTCATTGATGGACATAGACATATAAAAAGGATCATGCGAATAAATTAAGAAATAAAGAAAGTAATAAAAGAACCGAATATTTCAGTATATAAAGGATATAGTTATTGAAATAACAAAAAATTTCAGAGAATTCCGTCTTTTACACAAGAAATGTAATATTAATTTAAGATATAAAAACGGACAATAATCACTGCTCGGTACCTTTGTCGAATTGGTAGAAGCAAATGAGCGAAATCGAAATGATCTACTGAATAATTTTGTACTCATTTTATGTTACGTTTGTGCTACGAAACATAATTTTGTACGACATTCTATTTAGAAGAAACTTGAGGATCTAGAGTCACTGTACTTAATATTAAGTTAACAGGATCATGCATAAAAAAAAAGAAGAAACCGCTCGGTATTAGTGTTAACGGATATATAATCTAACCGATTACATCGTATGTATTACAAATGTCACAGCGAGCGAATGATTGACAACTTACTATCTCTAATAGTCGATAATTTATTATCCGTCATTGCGTTATTAATATTACTTGTTCGTACGTATTTTCCTCTTCCTAATCTATTTCAGGATGTTACATAAAGAGACGTTCGAAGCACGATCGTGTAATCACCGATGATTGTTGATTCGCGGACGAGCGCGTAAAATAAATTTCGAAAGAAACACGAGTGAAGAAGGATTATACATAAAAACGGAGGGGAAAAAATGCAACGCCGTGCTCGCGTGTGTCGTAACGTATCTAATTCCGGAGCACGAGCCTCACGACAAGTGCGTTTCGATCTATGTATAGCGATGATGCGGGTCGTACAAGCCACCGCGACCTAATCGCCATCTCGTCTCTCACTCCGCACGTCCTCCACCGTTCCGCGATTTTCCCCGCATTCTCCTCCTCTCGTCTCTCTAGATTCTTGCGCTCTATCGGGCTCGCGTGCACGAACACGTGAGCGGAGGCACCGCGCGTATTACAGCTGTCTCGCGCGCACAGATAGAACTCGCGCGCGCGCGCGCCGTCAATTTCGCTTGACAGACAGTTCGGCGGCACGCCGATATCTCGCGATGACGCACGCACATGCATGTGCGTGTTCCTTGTCCGCCTTGCCGCAGCGGCCGCCGCTGCCACCGCCGTTGCCACCTCTTGCCAACCGCTCGAAAACAGATAGCGAGCGATTCGCTCGGGCGTCCTCTTTGTCCGGGAAACGAGTATACGCGAGCAGTCATGCTACCGGGGAAACGTAATTAACCCACTGGCCGCGGGAATGTATAAATCGATCGGTGAGTCCGCCGTTTCTTCCGACTTTGCGGTCTTTGTCATTAAATTTATCGACGCTAATTGTCCAGCTCCAGATAAAATCTCCGCTCGAACGAAGGCTGTTACTCTTTCAGTTTCTTGATACATTCAGAAAAAAGGCATAGCAATAGCAAATTATATAGGTGATATTTATGAAAGTTTTATATATTAAGAAGAATTAATGTGCATAGTTTTATTCACTAGGAAAAAAAACCTTCAGCAAAATTATATGTTGATATTTTTTAATATCAACTAAATATTTCATTAGCAAACAATTAGTTGTATCTGCAAAATAATTGTTTTGCTTTGTGTTGCCGGCGGCAGGAGCCTTTGATCAGGTTCCCCCGTTAACGACAATTAAGACGATTTATTTATGCGCCGGGTTCGCTCGGACGCTTCGACGGAGCCCTCTCGACCCGTCGCTCTCCAGATTCGTACTGACTTTCGTCGCGCGAACTCGAACGGCTCGCGGCTTTGATTTTGGAAGCGATAACGCGATTCGCCGATAACATCGGCCCAGCAACGAGCGACGAATCAGGGGGTAACACATCAAGTACGACGAGGGCCTTTTTTCTGTGTCGAAAGACTCCCGTCGTCATCGGCACACAAACACGCGCTCTCGACGTCCGCTCGACATTGCTCGAAAGTCGAATCAACAAATATTCGAAGCGAAGAAGTTTCTCGAGCGATCTCGACGACCGCACGAATTAACGCTCTAATTCTGAACACTTTGTAAATAGCAAAAATAATTAAACGATTTAGTTCGTATAAAATTAGTTTTGTTTGGTATATTTTAATAAAATATTTTTATTCGGTATATTTCATTAAAAAATTGTTGTTGAGTAATTTCAATTAAACTTTTTTGCTACAACAAAATTTTAGTTCATAAAACAAAACATTTTTCTTATAGAGAGAGAAAAGTGTTGAATAAACTATTTTATAGTTATTGTAACTAAAATTGAATGGTTACGAAACCATTAAAGTAATGAACTCGTTAGTTCATTAGTTCTTATAATTGTTCAATTTTAGTTGTAATATCTATAAAATAATTTAACTACGTATTAATCCTACTCGTAAAACTTATATAATTGTTACCCGTCAGTTACCAACACTATAAAAAATGCTTCTTTTTTCTGAATGCATGAAATACATTATGCAACGATTATTAAACATCAGCTGACTGAATGCATAATTTAATTCGAGCTTGTTAGTTTCCCTGAGTTTGCAATTTTTGTCGTTTATCAAGAAACGAACTTCGAACGATCTTCCATTAAAGTCAACGGGAAGTAGATCGAACCAAAAAAAGAAAAACCTGTCTTTTTCGTGAAGTATGGTTACGCAATAATTATTAACCCTCGAACCACACACTTATTTTCGACACCTTTGGACGACACACATGGATCATTCGTGTCCGACTTGATTTTAAGGCTCTTAAAGTGCTCAAAAAATTCTATAAAAGTTCACACATTTTCTTTAAGGTCTCTATTAAATTATCCTGCTATGCAAACATTGGAAAAAAAGGTTTAGAAAAATTATGGAAATTACTTTCTGCACCAGAAAAAGAAAATAATTCAATTTTGATATAAAAATTGTAACTTTGATTTTTGAAGAAAAAAACAGTTTTTGATTTTATTAAAGTATCATAAGTAACGACAAAGTCTTGGCATGCAATATTTGAACCTCGATATGATAAGCAAGATACGTAAGACTAAGCTTTATAGAAGTCGGGAACTCAAAGAGTTTGCATGAGTACGCACCAAACTGTATCGTTTTAAGTAATTTATACGTTCCCATCCAGCACACTAATGTGTCTGGCCAAGCCGGCGTCGATTGCAAGGGAAGCGTATAGTCTCGTGTGCCAAAATGGCGTCCGCAGGAATTATCCGGAAGTCCCTGAGATGCTATCTGTTTGGCAAGCCAAATAATCCAAAGCCGATAGACGCCGTTTGTCCAAAGATCTCAGGGAGGAACCATTCTCGTCGGGTAACGAATTTAAGCTTTGTGAATTACAGAAAATTGTCCGTCACAATTTTCTGTGTATAACTTTCCAAATAGGTAACTTTCCAATTAAGTAACTTTCCAGAATAGGTAACTTTCCAAAATAAGCAACTTTCCAAACTAGGTAACTTTCCAAATAAGCAACTTTCCTAACTAGGTAACTTTCCAAATAAGCAACTTTCCAAAATAGGTAACTTTCCAAAATAAGTAACTTTCCAAATAAGCAGCTATGGCAGTAAGTAGCGATGGCCCTTTCCAAATAAGCAGCTATGGCAGTAAGCAGCGATGGCCCTTCCCAAATAAGCAGCTATGGTAGTAAGCAGCGATGGCCCTTTCCAAATAAGCAGCTATGGCACTTTCTAAATAAGCAGCTATGGCACTTTCCACATAAGCAGCTATGGCACTGAAAGCAACGTTCAAAATAAGCAACTTTCCAAAATAGGTAACTTTCCAAAAAATAGGCAGCTATGGTACTTTCCAATGTTATGCTATTATGTTGTCGCGCTCGAGAGAGAGGAAACAACACTAGAACAGTGGCCGCCAGCACGGCGGAAAACGAAGGTAGAGAGAAGGGGCACAAAATGTCTTCCTACCGACGACTGAGATACCACCTCGATGCACTTACAGCGCCACTCATGCGCCAATCGTAGTGGCGACATGGGCGAGCGCGAACCCAACTAGTCCCGCGCGCGCGGAAGCTCTAATTCAAAACTGCCAACTCGCAACAGAAACAATTATGAAATCTAGTTAAATTGAGTGTAAATATTAGGGTCCGCATCAAATTTATAAATTCTTGTTTGAAATTGGAATTAGTTCCCTCACATTTATATAAACTCACCAAATAATTTTTCACTTTATAAAAGACTTGAAAGGATACAACTGAACCATGTAAAGGCAATTATGCGATTAGAGTTGAAAAAGATACTTACTACCATTTACATTCAACTAGAAATAATATTTTCAATCTTTCGAATATAATTTCTGATATTTTGCCAGCCTCTGTAGAATGTGATTTCTTTAAATATTTGGATCATATTAACAATACATATTTTTTTGAACAAATGTATAGAATAAATAAAAAAATAGATTGGTTACGACATAAAAAATTTACATTATCCAAGTATAAAATTGAACCTGTTTCATACATTTGTTTTGTTTCCAATGATACGAATGATAATTCTAACAATATTTAAGTCACAGTTTACAATGATTCATAAAACATTCATGCTGACTCTGAAAGAATCGATATTAATCTGGACAAATTTAGTGAGGCGCCTCCCCTCAACACGCTACATGACAAATGGTTTGTTAATTTGAGCAGCATTGATATTCCTTTAGAAGTTTATTTATTACAACTTGGGGTAACATTTGGGCTTCCTATTAATAGAGACAACAAAGAAAAAACTTTAATTGAATTCATTAAATACATTGAAAATAATATAAGTGGTCGACCTAAAAACATTATTAACTTTGTTATTATTCTATCTCAATACTTAACATATTCTATAATAATTTTCCTTCTTCTAATTTTATTGACAAACAGATTTTAGAGTGGCTATACGTAACAAATAAATTTATAAATGACCATCCAAATATACTCATTACAAAAACGCTAATAAGGAGAATGTCACTGTTGTCCTTGACAAAGACACCTACGTATCAAAAATGGAGGAGATTTCAGATACCAATACTTATGAAATTGTTAATAAAGATTCAATTAAAAACTTGATTCGGAACTTACGTACTTTGCTTGTAAGATGGAAGCACGATGGGTTTATTGACGATCAGACATATCGTAGATTTCTTACAACTGATGGTGTTAAACCTAGGGCTTACGGTTTGACTAAAATACATAAAGACGGCAACCCATTGAGAGTAACTGTATCCTCTGTCAACAGTCCACTATATTATCTTTCTCTCTTCTTACATAATATAATTAATGACAGCATACTAAAAGCTTCTAGCCACATTAAACACAGTTTCTATTTAGTTGAGAAATTAAATGGCACACGTTTTGATTCTCAATGTTTTGGCTTTGTTAGATGTAATATCCTTTTTTACTAATATTCCTGTGGATCTAGCATTAAATAGCATCGACAGGAGATGGGATTGCATTTCAACGAAGAAAAACATTTCTAAAAACAAATTCACTATTGCAGTAAAATTTATTTTAGATTCTACTTTTTTTGCTTTTAATAATAAAACTTTATAAACAAATATTTGATGCTCCAATGGGTTTATCGTTATCACCGATAATTGCCGACATTGTAATGCAAGATCTAGAAAAAATAGCAATCAATAAATTATCAGTACAACCAGTGTTTTATTTTAGATATGTTAATGTCATTCTCGCACTTCCATCTGATACTATAAATGAGAATTAGAAAGAATACGGGCGTTAGGAGTCAGGCGCAGAAGACGTCGCGCAAATAATACATCTATGAAGCTTGAAACTTCTTTATTTAACAAACGCGCTTACATGTTTCGGCTCATTTTTTAGCTTTCCTCTCTCAGAGCAAACACAAACTAACATATATAAACTAAAAGTTATCCTGTCATGGTGAGCTCCCCTACATCGAGAATTTAAATGCCAGAATTAAACAAAAAAAAAAAAAAAGGAAAATGAAAAAGAAGGGAAATATTAAAAATGTCGAATTAGAGAATATAGAAACTAATTTATCAAAAAACTTTAAGAATATAATTAATACTGCGATTGAGAGCGAATTATAATTTTTATATATCTTATAACTTTGTAATAATTTAACTATTATTTTTGTTAACATTAATAATGATCCAACAGGAATCGAAACGTTTGTTTTTGTTTTATTGTTTATTGCCGGCAAATTAAAGTTTTATATTTTAACTATATGACA
>NW_017299842.1:67329-69375 GCF_001594075.2 Trachymyrmex cornetzi | reverse complement strand
AAATTTGTCAATTATAAATATTTGTAAATCAATTTTATCACGATAATTTATAATTTATTCATACTTACCTATGCAATTTCTTGGTCCATCACTAAAAGGCATGTAATATGGTATATAATTTGTTTTTTCTTGAAGAAATCTATCCGGATTAAACATCAATGGGTTCGGCCAATATTTTTCATTTCGGTGCATTCGTATAAATGATATAATAATATCCGCACCTTTCGGTAAAACAAATTCTCCTAAAACATATTTTTAAATATAATTTTTTGATATATTTAAAAGTACATTTTTATGGTTCTTATTCGTTCACCACTATTACCTTAGATTGTGACGTCAAAAGCGAAAAAATGAAATGAAAATTTGTGCAAATTATATTTGCCCGTACTGTGATAACTGAACATAGGATCCAAACGCAACACGATTTTGAGTGGGACAACATTAAGATTTTAGATGAAGAATCGTGTTATAACAAACGACTGATCTCCGAAATGATAAATATTAAAAAACAAGATAATAGTTTGAATCTTCAAACTGACACAGAAGGTCTTAATAAAGCATATATATCTATTATAAACAAAGTTTGACACTGTCGCTATTTGTGTCATACCATTCTATCGGAAAATTAAAATCAGTACGTGGCGAGATGTCTTAATGACAACATATCTCAGAACAGTCTTTTAAAATAGTATTTTTTTACAATTTATTTTTATCTTTTGGACTGTGAATATTATTACTTCACTGGTATAGTATGGTTTATTGTTTCATAATTTTTCTACGACTTTTATATATTTGACCACAATGTTATCTAAGAGTTTTATATTTTGACAAATTTTGACTAATACGATGAGATGTTCGAATGTACGGTGAGTGTCTTAAGAGATTAATTAACTATACGTTTCTTCTCATACATATCAAATTAATACCTATTTTGTAATACATGTAATATTTAGAAATTTCGAACTTTCGATTTGCAAATCGTTGAGAAAGAAATTTTGTTTCTTGACACCAATCGAGCATTCAAGATTTATCATGGACAATTGTAAATTACCGAATAGAAAATGGATAGCTTAAGAAGTTCACTATGGATCATCTGAAGATGGCTTAATAAAAAGCCGAAACATATGTAATAGTTTTAATATTCTTGAGGCTTTCACGGGTGTTTCCTATATGACAATCTTGCGTTTCGCGGGTTTTCTCCGTGTTCAAATCCATTCTTGGAATGCCAACGTTTCGTGAACCTTGCAGTCCACTTCATCAGGGCGAGGAGCAGCCTGATACTAAGCTGTTCTCCCGGGTCGTTCCCTTTATATTACGCTGCTTGTTGGGGGAGGGGGAGAGGGGGGGGGAGAAGAAAATTGTGAGTAGAGGGGGAGAGAGGAAGCCGGCCGGTTTCCGGTAGCTGGGAGGATGGTCTTCCATATTTTATTTATGTTGTAGCCATTATCTCTATTCAGATTGTTAGGGTGTTTTAGTATCTCTATGGCTTCTCTATACTTTCTTGGAAAGTATGATGTAACGTTGGCTATTGTGGTCGTTTTATCGAACTGTATTTGATATCCTGTTTCGATATTGTGTTCTGATAATGCCGACTGTGTGTAGTGTTTTAGTCTGACGTCACGTTGGTGTTCTTTTATCCGTAGGTTGACCATTCTCCCGGTTTCTCCAATGTATACTTGCCCGCAGGAGCAAGGTATTTTGTATACTCCTGCGGAGCTGAGTGGAGGTCTTTGATCTTTGGGATTTCTTAAGATTTGTCCTATCTTTTTGGGTGGTTTGAAGATAGTTCGGATATTGTGTTTGTTTAATATCCTGCCGATCCGGCCTTCCGAATGGAAGGAAGGCTAGTATCCTTTCGTCTGGTTGTGTATCAGGGTTCGTTATCTTGTTTGCATGTTTATTGATTACTTTAGTTATGTCTTTTTTGTCGTGTCCGTTTTTCTGTAAGGCTAGTTTTAGGTGGTTGAGTTCTGTCTGTAGATGTTCTTTGTCACAGATGGTGAAAGCTCTATGTACTAGTGAGTCGATTGCTGACTGTTTTTGTGC
>NW_017299842.1:64285-66507 GCF_001594075.2 Trachymyrmex cornetzi | reverse complement strand
CTCGCCCTGATGAAGTGGACTGCAAGGTTCACGAAACGTTGGCATTCCAAGAATGGATTTGAACACGGAGAAAACCCGCGAAACGCAAGATTGTCATATGTAATAGTTTTTCTTAACTTTAAATTTTATCAAAGAATTGGAAATAATAACGGCACTAAGAGTCAGGTTGTTTGCGCAGAAGACGTCGCGCAAACAATACACTTATAAAAGAGTGAAACTTCTTTAATCACTAATCGCGCTTACATGTTTTGACTCATTTTTTAGCCTTCCTCAGAGCAAACACACACCAACATATATAAAGCAAAAGTTATCCTGTCATGGTGAGCTCCCCTACATCGAGAATATTGTCCCACCTCACTTGCATCGGCTACATAGGTTTAGTTTGGAATTTTTTGGGAACAGTTCAGTTAAAAAATTTGAATATATTAGACATCAATGTGTTGTGAATATTTTGAAGTTAGAATTAAATGATACTTATAGGAAAATAGATTCTACTCGGGTACAGCTTTTCCGATTTGCACGTGCTATTTCCCGTTGACTTCCTATTCATATTTGTGACGCCTTTTTTGATAAACAGGGGAAATTTTCATAATTTTTCTTCTTGCGCAAAAGGAGTAGGATTGATTCGAAGTGTTGCTGGCTGTTGTCGAAGCAGAGGGAAGAATTACTTAATAATAATATTAAAAATATCAGGCCTATTCGTTATTATCAGAAGATAGTGCCCGCAGTTGATATTGATCATGGCAGGAATGGAGTGTTGGAGAGTAGTGCTAGTGTTAGATTATCGTTGTACCCTAACGTGCAGAAGCCAAATGTTGAGACAGTTAGAGAAATACTGATAGATCCTCAGTCCTTTCTTCCACTGATTCCTTCTTCTTCATTTACCTCACAAAGGAATGGCTGGTTCGTGAATCTGTCAACCGTTTCCATACCTCCTAATATACAGAACTTTTTGCAATTGGGAGAGAACTTTGCCTTACCTTTTAACAATAGATTGAATTTAACGGTCGATCTTATTAAGTGTATTGAAAGTAATATTTATAAATTGCCTATAGATGAGCGGATTTCGATCTCGAACCATTCACTTCCTGTGTTAAATAACTTAGCTTCTTGTTCCTTACATTGCACGGAAGTAGATAGGAATTTGTTATAGTTAGCGAAAGATACTAGGGTTTTTTTTAAGGGATATGAACGATAGGATGATTTTTACTCGCGCGGATAAGGGGAATGTGACGGTAGCATTGGATAGACAAATGTACATTTCCAAGGTAAATGAAATGCTTCAAGATGTTAATACTTATGAAGTAGTCGTAAGGGATCCAACGAGGCGAATGGTTATGGGCTTACACGCCTTATTAATTAGGTGGAAGGAAAAGAAGTATATATCTGATTCCATATATAGAGATTTGTTATGACGGGATACTTCCGATGGTCTACGCTCTTCTGAAGATACATAAGCAGGACAGCCCCTTTCGTATAATAGTTTCTTCGATAAACAGCCCTTTATATTCGTTAGCAGTGTTTCTTCATAGTATTATCATTAAAACAATTCCTAAGGCGGATAGTCATATCGATAATAGTTTTAAACTCGTTAAGGAACTTGATGGTAGGTGGTTGAGTGATGAATTTCAGTTAATGTCACTGGATGTTGTTAGCCTCTTCACTTACTTCCCATTGACTATGCGATGGACTGTATCCATGACCATTGGCGATTTATTTCTATAGATTGTTGTTTACCGAAGGAGGAATTCATCAAAGCGGTTCAGTTTATTTTAGATTCTACTTTCTTTGACAGTGTTATTTATAAACAGAATTATGGTACTCCCATGGGCTCCCCGTTGTCTCCCGTCATCGCGGATCTAGTTATGCGTAAATTGGAGAGTACAGCTTTATCTTTGATTCAGTTTCCATTGCCCCTTTACTACAGGTACGTTGATGATATAATCATGGCAGCGCCTGTTTCTTCGGTTAGTTCCATTCTTGATGTTTTTAATTCTCAGCATCCTAGGCTTCAGTTTACTATGGAGGTGGGCGGTGATAGATTGAATTTTTTAGATGTTACAGTGATTAGGGATAATAAGTTGATAGAGTTTGATTGGTACCACAAGCTAACCTTTTCGGGTAGATATTTGAACTTTTGGTCACAGCACGCGGTTTCTCAAAAAATAGGTACAATCGCGGGATTAGTTGATAGGGTAATTTTGTTTTCGAATCCTAAATTC
>NW_017299842.1:60935-64079 GCF_001594075.2 Trachymyrmex cornetzi | reverse complement strand
GAGGGTGTCATTTTATAGTGTTAATAAATTGCGAGAATTTATTAGGGTGCATAAGGATCCCTTACCGCGTGATAAGAAGTCGAAAGTTGTTTATAAGATTCTGCGACGCGAGTTATGTGGGACAGACGTGTAGACAACTGAGGTCAAGAATCACGGAACATAAGAACCACATCCGATGGAACACGTCTATTCGCAATATTATAACGGAACATCGGTTGCAAGAGGGACATGATTTTGACTGGGACAGTGTTGCAATATTGGACGAGGAACCTCACTACAGGAAGAGACTGATTTCGGAGATGATATTCATCAGAAGACAAATGTATGGACTCAACTTGCAGACGGATATGGAGGGGCTTCCGAAGGCCTATCTTCCGGTTATAGATAAACTATAAAAGCTCGAGTTGTTGTCACATCTTGTCAGTCGGTGTCGTTCGTACACAGTAATAAGTCCTTCTGACGAGTTTTTTTATCATTTTACAATTTTCATTAATACTAGCTATTAACTAAAAAGTGACTCACTGTGTCTGATACCGACTGGCCAACATATCAGGAACCGGTTCTTGAATTATTCATGATAATATTTGCGATACGGTACTTTGTAATCATGGTGAGCGTCCTTACATATTTTCGGGATAATTAATTATATTATTAAAGTTTTTTGATAAATTAATTTCTATATTCCTTAATTCGATATTTTTAATATTTCCCTTCTTTTTCACTTTCTTTTTTTTTCTTTTTGTTTAATTCTGGCATTGGAATTCTCGATGTAGGGGAGCTCACCATGACGGGATAACTTTTGCTTTATTTATGTTGGTGTGTGTTTGCTCTGAGGAAGGTTCAAAAATGAGTCGAAACATGTAAGCGGGTTTAGTGCATAAAGAAGTTTCATTCTTTATAAGTGTATTGTTTGCGTGACATCTTCTGCGCCTGACTCCTAGTGCCCTTACTCTTTCCAATTCTTTGATTTGTAAGGAGTCTTGATTAGTTTGATTTATTAATGTATTTAAATTTTATTATATATTTGTGTGACATGTATATCTTGAAACAATTATTTGACTCTTATACTCGTATGTTCTTTTTAATGAAAATAATAAGTTTGATAAATTTCTATGAGATGGTCAATCCATTTGACATCACAATCCATTTAACGTGACGTCCGGAAAGTTCCACTCTGTGTAAACCCTAAATTTAATCTTTTTAGGTCAAATTTTAATCAGAAATGACGTGTTGTTTACATTCGGTAGCAGTTGTCACAGAAATTAAAAAAAAAACGAATAAAGAATTCCATGCAGTGTTTACACGAATTAGGTTCAAATTTGGAAACAGGAAAAAATAGCAAATGCTGTTTTGTTGACACAAAAGTCGACATTTTCAATGCAACAAAAATGTTGTTTACACGTCCATCAAATGTTATATACTAAATATGAAAACTTGTGTATAGTACTCTCAAATATAGCAATTACTACTAGATTTCTATGCATGTAGTACTTGTGACGACGTTTCATAGAAAACGGTGGAAACTTATTCAAACACCAAAATATTAGTTTTTGATTGAAATGAATTAAAATACGAAATTTGCTGTTCATCATGTTGAATTGGAATGATTTATGTCCGTATTATATTATTTTTTGATTGAAGTGTGAATTAGAATACGACAGAGCTATTTATTATGTTGAATTTAGATGTATTCATGGATTTGAATGAATTCGAAAAATCAGAGGTGCGAATTCGGAAATGTCGAAATGAATTCTGTTCTATCCATTTCAATTTATTCTTGTTTACTGGACTTTTAGCCGTAAGATATTGGTAAATCATAATTGAATGTGAGAAGAGTAATCGGCTATGATTGATTGGATGCCGATCTTGATCTTAGGATGCCGTTTCATGTACACGGAATCGGAAAGACGGAACGGATTTCTACTAGAGAACTGAGTTGACTACATAGAATTCCACATTCCGTAAAAAGTTTCTCTACCAGTCCTATGTAGCCGGAATGATAACGGAATGGAATATTGGTAACAGAATATATTTCATTCTTATAATTCAGTATTTTTTAGTATTCACAGTAATGTTAGAGGTAAAATAACAAATTATATGTATAGGATAATGTTGCCGAAATGGCACCACTTTTTACTTAAGGGCTTATAACTTAAAAATTGTGAAGAATATTCTTAAACATTTTATAGCAAACTGCACCCTTTTCTTAAGTAATTTTTTCATCAATTTTTTTTGTGCTTTATAACATTTAAAATGAGAATTTTTTCAGTATGGTGAGATATTGACAATGAGAAAATTCATTGCCTAAATCGCGCCATATCAATATTCCTTATTTAAAACATTATGATAATGCAAAAAATTTTTTAATTAAGAAAAGGAAAAAATTATATTTTATTATGCTGTTAAAAATTTAAGGATATATTTTTCATAATTTCCGAAACATATGATAATTTCAAGAAGTAATTTAAAGAGCTTCTATGTGAAACAAAATAAATACTTCGTAGATTTATAATATACATTTTTACATAACACAATGAATGGAATAAAAATGTAAAAAATAGAAAAATATTAGGTAACGTGCGATTTAAGAAGTTACATCATAGTATGATTTAGGAAACTACTGCATTTTTTAAACTTTTATTTATTTTATGTATAAAAAAAACGTAAAGCAAACTTTAATCCTATTAATTTAATTTTAATAATATTCTAATCAGGACAAATGGTCAAGACTTAAGCTATTTAACTTATATTTTCTGTAATTCTGTGATGAAATACGTTGAAAAATAGCAACTTTATCACGATTTTTTTATTTATGTAATGTAAATAACATTTTTGTTGTACTTCATGTATAACACAAGTATAACAGAGTAGCATTACAATACTATGTAATTCTTAAATAACCCGTGAGTAAGTACAGGGTGTCCCGAAATTCGAGGATGGGACTTCGTGAAAAATTAAATCGAAAAGTCCTCTACCATTTTGCATCAATACAAAGTAAGTTCATTCAAAGTATGCTTCATCAGAAGCGACAACTTCCTCCCACTTTTCCGGTAATAAACAGATTCCTCGAAGGAAGAAATCTGGTTTTTTTGAAGCGATCCATTTATCAAGCCATTTTTTGATATCTTCATAAGAATTGAATCG
>NW_017299842.1:58810-60854 GCF_001594075.2 Trachymyrmex cornetzi | reverse complement strand
GGCAGAATTTCCCACTTCACTCCTTCCAAGTATTTCTTGACCGGTTTTGCAACGTGTGACATAGCGTTGTCACGTAGCAGAATCAGCTTATCGTGCTTATTGTCCCGTTCCCATTGTTTTTGTTTCAAAGCTTAGTTCAAACAAATCGCTTCGAACAAATATCAACTACTGGGCTCAAAAGCTTGAACACACACCTTTCAAATACATGTATTGCCGTTTTATCAAACACACAAGCAGTGCTTCTAACGACATCTCTCTAATGGGCGGAAACTTATTCCCATACCTAATAAATTAATGGAGGGCATTTAGGAATCTGCGCTGTAATCAGTGCGCTTAAAATACTTACGACGAACTTCAGTATAATAATAGCTTGAATGTATTTAACATAATTGAGTACAAGTACGTTTCAGCTAAATTCTAGTCTTCTTCAGCTTGACATCGTTGACAATAGTAACATTTACACACGTGGAAAACCTTTGGTTATTTTCCAGTTATTATCCATGACCAGTTAATACGCTGAATGGTCTCGTAGAGATCGAGACCTCAGGAAGCACGTATGCAGAAGTAAAATATACAGTTTAAATTCAAAATTGTGATACTAAAATATCCACTATAACGAATAATGTAAAAACGTCGATAATATAAATTGAGCTAAACCATGATTTCATCGACTGCGAGTCACATGTTAAACTCTCAATTCAACGACTTTGAGCATTAATGTAGAAAAGTGGTCATTTCTCAGTTTGTGAAAATTTCTGAGGGAAAGAATCGAAGTCCTTGGGTGTACAGCTTCAACCAATCATCTGATTGACTTGAAGTTTTTTCCGATGTAAAATAGATAATTTTTATGAGGTCATGAATTTAAAAATGTCATAAATTTTCCAAATAACTATTTCTTTGAACAGGTTAAAAATGAAAAAAAGTTCGTGAACGTTGACGCTCGATTTCAAATGGCTGCCATTCTGTAAATGTTCAAATTTTTCAAATGAAATGAGGTTCGTGGCCTCATAAATTTAATATATTTTAATAATTTCATTGATTTTTTGTCTCAGATAAACTATCGATAACCAGGATTTCCTGCCAATTGGTCACGTAAGCGCAACACGTTCTGATACAGCCTTATGCTACAATTGCCATTTTTTTATATTTCTAAAAAAAATTATTATTTGTACGCTGAAATATATAAATTATAATTCCAAAACATTATTTTGATATCTCTTCCTTTCTTTATGAAAAAAATTAGTAAAAAATATATAAATTTTGGACTTCTAGAGTAGAACCTCCCCTTAACTTGCGACCGAGGCGATTTTCCGTTCCGTTTCCATTCCGTTGCGGCTACATGAGACTGGTAGAGAAACTTCTTATCGAACGGAATTCGAGTCAACTCAATCAGTGACGTATCTAGCCTTGAGGGGCGGAGGGAGCAAAAGCGGAAGGGATGCCAATTAATAATTTACATTTAAGGAACAAATGGGTAACAAGCGTGTTACGGATATGTTGATCTAACAATGACGTGTCTGTTATGTAAATGTTCCTTTATGTTAGATGGATTTTACTGACTTCATAAAGTATATTTGAACTTTTATTCACATATTATCGTAGATATATATCAACAGTGTCGAACTGAAGCTTTCATGCTACTCGGAAAAATACAAACGACACAACTGCACGTTATATGTGTACAGAGCGGATACCGGCTTAAAGTAGGCATTCTTTTGTGTACGCCACAGCGGCAATGACAAGTAACCTTAAGCCTCAGTCCGCCAATGATCGCAACGTTATTTATATGGGGTTTCCTATAATTCCTATGTCTACCTTGACGGTACCCACGCGGGTATATACAATATATATCATAAAGAAAGTAACCAGATTTTTCAAATATTTTGCACTTTGAAAATCACCCGTATAAAAATATAACGAATCATTAGTATGAAGCATACGAAGTTTTACACTCGTGGAGGTGACTGTCTTGTACGTGAGTGGGGCGGAGGAGGTAGCCGCCCCCCCCCGTGCCCCCCTGTAGTTACGCCACTGAAGGGAGGGG
>NW_017299842.1:57071-58083 GCF_001594075.2 Trachymyrmex cornetzi | reverse complement strand
ATTATAATTTTATTTCAATACACTGGCACTAACCAGAGCGCCTAAAAAAATTCATAAAAACATGCCTTCTTTTGACCGAATTAACTATACCCCTCCCTGAACTCAATTCTCTAGTAAGAAATCCGTTCCGTCGTTCCAATTCCGTGTACATAGGACGACATTTTCATTCAAAAACGTATGAACATTTGTTCTTATCTAAAGCTCCAGATATATCAAAGTAATCAATACTTTTTTATCTGGGCAGCGATCATGTAACTTTTCCCTAGGGCAGAAACATGCAAAATAAACATTTTTTGTATGTATGTGTGTTTATATACATACAATGCTGTGCGCAAAAATTGCAAGCAACTTATGGTTTAATAAGTTGAATATACTTTGGTATATCTAGAGCTTTATCATTATCTATTAGGTGTTAAACTTAATTCCTATCGTTTTTTCGTCTCGAAAATCGATTTGTTTCGAAGGGAAGATGAATGAATACCTTAATCACAGTAATTTCCTCCATTTTCTACTACTTTTTCCCATCTCTCCGGCAACAGGGCAATCCCACGACGGTAAAACGCGGTCTTTCGAGGCGATCCATTCATCCACCCATTTTTGGACTTCGTTGTAACTGGAGAAGTGTGTGTCTAGAAGTGCGTGTTGCATCGATCGGAAGAGATGGTAATCCGACGGTGTCAAGTCTGGAGAGTACGTTGGGTGCGGCAGAACTTCCCATTCAAGCTCTCGAAGTGTCTGCTTCACGCTTTTCGCGACATGCGGTCGAGGGCAACAAAATAATCATGCAACAAAATAACTTTGCGTCGATTGTTGGCTATTGATGATCTTTTTTCATCAATTTATCACTCAATCGGCCTTTGGAGTAACATTTAACTGTTTCGACAACTCTAAAAGCGTTTGAGCAGGATTCTCATCAAGCAATTCTTGCAGCTCGACATCTTCAAATCTTTTCGGCTGTCCTGGATGTTCTTTGTCTCTCACATCAAAATCACCGTTTCGGAAGCGTTCAAAC
>NW_017299842.1:54605-56466 GCF_001594075.2 Trachymyrmex cornetzi | reverse complement strand
AATATAAATTATTAAATAAATAATATAATTATATAAATTATTTAATAAACAACATTTCAATAATAATTTGGCGGAAGGCGCGCTCCCAGTATATTTCTGATATATGAGCGCCCCTGAGTCAGAGCATCATGTGACCGCCTGGCGGCTCGGCCGTGCGGTGGTGGAGGTCGCGCGCCGGAATCGGCCCGAAATGTGCAAATCTTTGCGACCACTGACCTAATATATTAATTGCAACGCCATCTCTTCCAAGATCCGGCATCTACTTTTAGACGCGATTACTTCTTCGTTTACCATTCTGAATCTTTGCGCTAAGCACTCAATTTCAGTAATCTGAGGTCTGCAGATTTATTTTGTACATAATATTTTTGTACAAAACAAACATTAATCTCAGGTGATAGCTATACCAGCTAAAAGTAAATTTTATTATATTTTTTGACCGTATATTTGAGAAAGTCAATTAATACTAGAAATTTAACTGCCTATTACGGTATAAATTGACAAGCAATTTAATTCGCAATTATTAGAGTAGTTTTAATTGCGTTTATTTAATCCGGAAAAACAATTCAGCGCGCAGTTAGAAAAAGACTACAATATGGTATATATGCAAGTACATATATAGTATATATTAGTAATTCAAGATTGAATTATTGAAAAGCAACGAAGATCCAACCCCGACCGTAATAGGCAGTTAAATTTCTAGTATTAATTGAGTAAATTTTATTTTTTTGTTTTTTTGTAAAATCGATCATTTCGAACTTTACATAAAATATAAATTAATTCCTAAAAAATCCTTAATACAAAATGGTTGGATATAATAGGGCAATAGAAGTTAAGCACGGTAATTTTTGTGCAAACCAATGAGGTTAACAAAACAATTTTATTATTAATTAATCCGCTTACATGTTTCGGCTCACTATTGAACCATCCTCAGAGATAATATGATGTAATTACAAAAAAATTTTTTTACAGACTGATCTCAATGAGTTACCTCCACCTATTAACGGAAACTATAATAAGAAAACGAACTCTAATAATAATATAAAATGTATTAAAATTAATAAAAAGTAAATTTGTTGGAAGCAAAAACGATTTATTGTAAAATAACAAATGATAGCTCACTAAAACAAAAATTCACTATATCGCACACTTAAATTTTATCGGTTTAGTGTTAAATGGTTAGAAAACCAGTCTTTGACCATTTAATGAATCAGTGTCAATTATGTTGAAATTAATGAATAACTTTTAATATACCTAAAACGTTAATCGCAAAGAAAAAGAAAAAAAGAAGGAAAAAAACTCTGATATTAATTATAATCCAGACGGACATCAAAACCAAAACTGAATCTTTAATAATTTAATCTTAATGTAACAAAGATTCAGTTTGAGTTTTATGTCCGTCTGGATTATAATTAATATCAGAGTTTTCTTTCCTTTTTTTTTCTTTTTCTTTGCGATTAACGTTTTAGATATATTAAAAGTTCTGTTATTTTACAATAAATCGTTTTTGCTTCTAACAAATTTACCTTTTAATAATTTTAATACATTTTAGATTATTATTAGAGTTCTTTTATATTATAGTTTCCGTTAATATGTATAAGTGGAAGTGGCTCACTGAAAGTTTGTAAAAAAATTTTTTTGTGATTACATCATGTTGTCTCCGAGGGATGGCTCAAAAGTGCCAGTCGAAACATGTAAGCGGATTAATTATTAATAAAGTTGTTTTGTTAACCGTATTGATTTACACAAGAATTACCGTGCTTGACTCCTATTGCCTTGTTATATCCAACCATTTTGGAACTTTATATTTGTACATATTTTAATTCTGTAAAAAGAATTTTGCAATCCATAAAGCCAATTCAAA
>NW_017299842.1:51803-54438 GCF_001594075.2 Trachymyrmex cornetzi | reverse complement strand
CGCGCGCGCGAAAAATTTCAAGAAGAAATTAGCAACATATATATAAGTGCGCGTTTGTTTTTAACAAAACTTTTTTAAAAAATAAACAAACCCAATTTTAAGTCTTCTGTTAGTTTTCGTCCAATCATAGGGACAATAGGGAAAAGTCTTAAAGTTTCCTTAATAATACAATCCAAATAATGCATATGTTGTAGATCCTCATATTTAACTGGTGCAAACTTTGGAGTTTCCGTGCCATAAATTTCCAACAATTCTTGATACGCTTTTTCCTGTAGTATAAAGTTAAATAATGTATTTATATATACATATATGTTCAACTGGCGATCTGCCTTTAAATTTTTTGCGGTCTGCTGGCTCATAGCCGAAAATATATAATCATATGTTTTAATAAAATTAAGTGAAAAAATAGCAAATAGGAGTCAGGCAATCGTTGCGCGAAAGAATATACAAATGGAAGACAAAACTCTTTATTAAATTAACGTGCTTACATGTTACAGCTTATTTTTGAATCCTCTTCGGAAACATAAATACAATATATACGTAATGACTAATTTTGTCATAGTGAGCTCTCTCCATCTTACTAAAAGAACCTCAATATTGAATTGAAACACAGATGAATATTTAAAAATTATGACAAAAAATTGTCAGAGATGAATTATGTGAAAGAACAACTTTGAAGAATTTAAATCGCAATAAAAGGAAGGAAACTCACCACGACAGCAATCAACTATATCGCCAACAATTAAGCACAAATTGTTTAGTCAAAAACTAGTTCTTGACCGGTCGACCAGTCAGTGTCAATTTTATCTTGCTAAGCATAGAAACCACATTCGGCGGAATACATCTACTCGTTTGGTCATAACTGATCATCGGTTACAAGAGAGAGGATCATGAATTTGACTAGAAGGTTGTAATTTTGAATGAAGAACCTCAGTATAGAAAGAGATTGGTTTCGAAAATATTGTTCATCAGGAGACTAACGCGTGGTCTTAATTTGCAGATAGATATGGAGGGGCTTCCTAAGGTCTACTTTCCGATTATTAACAAGATATAAATGTCGACTTGTTTTGATTTCCAGTCAGTTAGTGTCGTTTCTTTTTAAATTATCTTTCATTATAACAGAGTCCTTCTATCTCTTTTGACTATTGATTGTTATTCGATTTCCTTTTTGATCATAAATGATCTAACATTAAAGTTTTAAAATCATAACTATATTTTTAAAAAAGTATCCTAAGTATTATTATCTTAAAGTATTTTAAGATAAAGTTAAAGACTGGTCGACCGGTCAAGAACTAGTTTTTGACTAAATAATTTGTGCATAATTGTTTGCGACATAGTTGATTGCGTGGTGAGTTTCCTTGCTTTTACTGCGATTTGAATTCTTCGAAGTTGTTTGTTTCTATAATTTATCAGTATAAATTAATCGAACTCTCAATATTAAAAACAGTATTACAAAAACAATAGGCAGCTAAGAGCTAGCACACAGTTATTATTAATGTACGTTACAATTCTTTTTAATTCTTCACCTGTACATACATTTCTGACGTTTCGGCTGCTTTTTTCAGCCATCTTCATGGTATAGTATTCAGCATAATATTTCAAAATTTAACTGTAATTATTGTGAATTTTAATTATGCGTAACAGGATGAAAGTGCATATTAGTACAACCGGTGAGTTTTTTTAAATTGAATGAATATAGAAAGCAGTTTTGTTACAGACGGATTTTGTATTTAGAACTTACAAATTTTGACTTGTTAAGAAGAGCCGTTCACATGATCAAATGGAGAACTACTAGAGGTTGACTAATTGCGCCTACATTCACAATTGCAGTTAAATTTCGGAATATTTTATGCTGAATGTTATACCATGAAGATGGCTGAAAAAAAGCAACCGAAACATCGGAAATATATGTACAGATGAAGAATAAAGAAGAATTGTAACGTACATTAATAATAACTGTGTACTATATCTTAGTTGCCTATTGTTTTCGTAATATTGTCTATAATTTATCTCTGATAATTTTTTGTCATAATTTTTAAACATTTATCTGTGTTTCATTCCAATATTGAGGTTCTTTTAATGAGATGGAGGCTGGGTTCGGGGAGACGCTATTAGCGTTATTTGTGTCATTCTATTAAATGTGAAACAAGGATAGTATGACGCAAATAGCGTTGATAGCGCGCTGCCTAAACGCAACCGGAGGAAGCTCACTATGACAAATTAGTCATTACATACAGTCAGAAGCAATGAGGTTGCGACACTTTTTTTTCAATGGGTTTCGAAATTTATGACAAATTAGTCATTACATACAGTCAGAAGCAATGAGGTTGCGACACTTTTTTTTCAATGGATTTCGAAATGCAGCTTACTCACCGAGCGATTGGTTCTTATTTGTAAATTTATGAATAAGAACCAATCGCTCGGTGAGCAAGCTGCGTTTCGAAACCCATCGAAAAAAAAGTGTCGCAACCTCATTGCTTCTGACTATACAATATATAATGTATTCATAATAGTAATTTATCTCTCTGAAGAGGGCTAAAAAATGAGCCGAAACATATAGCGCATTAATTTAATAAAGGGTTTTGTGTTACATTTGGGGTGGCATCCAGTTGGACACGGCTCAATTGGACACGAG
>NW_017299842.1:48664-51697 GCF_001594075.2 Trachymyrmex cornetzi | reverse complement strand
TTACATTTGTATATTATTTTACGCAACGATTACCGCGCCTGACTTCTATTTGCCTGTTTTTCACTTAATTTCTTTTGATCAGTAAAGAGTCCTTGTGAATTAACGTATGTTTTATCATATGTTTTATTTTATGCAACATTAAAGTAATATTATGCGGTTCATTTTGGCAATAACCTACACAATTGTGTAATTTTTATTAATTTTTGAAAATATTATATATACATGTAGTTTTATTGACCAGCTTTCAAGCAACAATTTTAAAATTTAAAGAACATCTGAAAAAACGTACATTGTTCTTTGATTATACCGGATGTTCAAAATAAAGCGTTACAAATTTTTATCTCGGAAACACGTATTATTGAGAAAAATTGTTCAAACAAAAGTCGTAGAGTTCAAAAAGGTCTATTTACTGATATTATCAGTTTGATCTTGAGTGGTGTCCAAGGTCAAGTTTCGGCCGCCGTAGCGCGATCGCACACGGACATGGGCTTGTACCTTTGCATGGGCCGTATTCAGAACACGCTTTTATCTCTAAAATTCTATAATATGCGTAACGTAAAGTATAGTATGTTAGTGCGCTAACATCGTTGTAAGCACGTTCTGAATACGGATCTATATATGTGTACAACGGCGGCTCGACCGCCGCTTACCGCAGTATTCACTCCACATGCCATCAAATGCCGTAATGGAAAGGCATCAATGGGGAAAGAAATAAGAACAGAAAATAGGAACAGGAACAGAGAAAGTACAAGAATTTCAATTAATCAGAAACGATGCACTATAAAATACACAGTTCCTGATAGGTTAAAATTCTTATTCTGTTCCTATTCCTTGACTGTGCGTATCTCCTTAAAGTCCTAATTTAAAAAATTCCAATCACTAATAAAGATCCGCTATGTCAACACATCTTTGACACTTGTGCATCATTCGCAATTGCCCCGGAATCGTTGGAAGGGTTTACCAAGTGTAACTGAATCAAATGGAAGCTACACTTCGAACATTTGTTATAATTAAAAATTGAAAATAAATAATATAAAATAATAATAAATATTACTTTTATAAATATTATTTTTATTTTTACCTATAATAAACATTTTGAGCTGTATCTCAGCAACAGTGAGTTTGCAGACAGATATCCATATAAATTTTTTTTTTATGTTTTGGTGCTGCAGGGAACTCGACCCGAAATTTATGACATTTTAGTTACATTCTGTATATGCTCTAAGATAAACATTATGCGCACACAAGATATTTTGAAAAGAACTTTCTGTTTGAAAACGATTGAAAATTACTAGTACAAATTATAGCTTTACTTTGTCTTTATTATGTATTCGTTAAGTAAAAAGTATTTTATATAGTTAAAAACAACAAAAAATATTTTTGTAAAGAAGGAGGTCTGTGTGTACCAATATTACATCATATATTATAATAATATTAATATATACATACTTGTATTTCTAAGAAATTTGCCAACATAATGATCGCAAGATCCAACGTAGTAGAGATAGTGTCAGAAGACTGCAATTAAAAATATAATTTATTATCCATTTATAAATAATTATACAAAAGATGTCGTTACATACCGTTCCTAGCATTGTAACTATATTGTCCATAATTTCCTTTTGCGTAAACTTTTTGTTACCAGATGAACGCGTTAAAATGTCAAAAAATCGTATATCTATATTGCACATAGAAAACGATATGTGTATTCCTTATGTATATATAAATATTCAACTTTATGTATATTTTAATTAACTATATATTTTAATTTAAAAGTATAATCTTAAAATTGTAAATCTTAAAGTGAATCTTCAAATTTTAAAAACAATAACAAATATAAATTTAATCAAAAACAAATGAGAAACAGAGCGATTAACACAAAGTGCAAGTATAATGCTAATTCTACAATGTGAATCGGTAGTCTTAAATCTTATCGGTGAATCGATGAAATTGGTCAATAGTCAATTTGTACGAATTAAGGATGTAAACATAATAAAAGCAATAAGGAATTAGGAATAAGGAATAAGAAATTTCAACCTATCAGAAATCGGAATTATATAGTTTCTGATAGGTTGAAATTTCTTATTCCTTATTCCTAATTCCTTATTCCTTGTATTAATTGTGTCTACACCCTTAAGGTGCCTTTTCACGACTCGTATAGTCAAATGTTAGCAATTTGGGGCCAAATTGGCAGCAAACTCGGTCAGATTTTGACTACTAAAACTATATCTGTGTCCGGATTTAGCTATGGATTTGTCAATAAAGCTTGTTGACAGGCTATGGCCAGCAGATTGAAGCAGAAACTTGAGCAAAGCTTACTCAAATCAGGTTCTATTCTCAATCTGTCTTTAAATTATGCAGAACTTTGTTTGGTTTCTGCTACAAATCTGCTGACATAGCATGTCTAGCAGACTTTGTCATATTACGGCAATTAATTTACTGACAATGTCAGATAATACAAAGTCTGTGTATAATTTGTTGCCTTTTTGCAATCAAAAATTAGTAGCTCTGCTCAAAATCTGTTTCTGTAGGCTTTGCTATCAGGAGAGTTGCTCGAACTAGTGGGTTTAACGAAAAAAAGGATCACCCAGATAGCCAGCCGTGCAAAAGTCACAGCTGAACAAGCTACGATTTTTATAGTTTACACATCGTACAGGTATCGTGCAACTCAATGTTGTCAGATTTTAGTTACTACTTCAAATTATATTACAGTGCTAGCATTAAAACAAAACTGCGTGCTATAACTTTGAAAACGTACGATGCTGTTACGCGTATCGGGTTTTGTGCCGAATTCTTGTGCCCGTTCCATTGTTACGTCCAGCGGACTCACGCTGCCTCTTTTCTTTTTCTCACGGAGACCTAGGGGTTATCAACCCTCTAGGACTTCTAGGAAAAGTAATAAAAAAGTAAAAAAAAAAAAAATTTTTTTTCTAATAATGACATACTTGTGGAAAGTTTTTATTTTTTGTTGACGATTGTTGAATTTTGCGGCATTTGTTTGTTAATTTGGATTATTTGTACATGGCTATGCGG
>NW_017299842.1:36242-47972 GCF_001594075.2 Trachymyrmex cornetzi | reverse complement strand
CTCTAGAGTCTCTCTTTACTTTTGCTTTGGGGCTCGTCTTGCCTTACCAATAGCTGAGAGTCTTGTTCGTAAGATCGGTCGGAAGAGTTACTCCAAATAATTCGAAACAGATAAAGTTCGAGTCTCGGGCGCATTCTGATCATTATTTCTTAAACATCGAATAATAGAGTCAGTGATCCAATGCCCCGAGGTCTCCAATACATACGCTGATTACCAGGTCCTGAAGGCTCTTCACCAAACTGATCTCATCAAATAGTAAGTAAACGTCGCCCCTCTTTCCCCTTTCTTTTTCTTCCTTTTTTCTTCTCATTCACTCTCTACTTTAAGGAACTCGCGTCCGGTCTCGTTCCTTCAATTGTCTTATTGTCATTAATTGTTTCCAAATAAAAGAAAATAAAAAACGACACAATAACGTTGCAGTGCGTCTCATAGTGGGATGAATCCCGAATTTAGGTGGACAAAAGTAGTCTCGCATGTTTTTAATAATATAAGTATTGTGCAATGTACATTTTTAGGGACGCTGATTTCCATTTTGGCATTGAGATGTCGATTAAACCTATTTTATCATGTGTTATTCATAAAAACTTAATGCAAAACATGAGCAATAAGATAGGACTATGCATACATATTATTAGGCAATCTAGACATAAAACCTAAAAATAAATACAAAACATTATATTATCCAGATATTAAGATTATTAACAGAATAATTAACAGGGTATGTCTGAATAGAATAATTAACATGAAAACCAAAGTTAATTAATTTAAATAATTTAACACGAGAACATGGTGTGTTTTCGTTAACCAAACAATAAAATATAAAATGTAATTAATTAAATGTTTATGTAAGTACATCATTCGCGTCATTATCGTCATCGACATCGTTAGTCGGCTCAAACATCAGCAGGGATAGCACATCTCTAGGCAACTCCTTTTTATCCGCTTTTGGCAGGTCTCTTGCCTCAGCAATAATTGGATCGGACTGCTGCAACATCATATGTATAAGATCAGTTGTAGTATGGATTCGGCTACTTTTTCGGGTATGCCTTTCCCGAACTCGTCTGTATACTTTGTTACTTGCTTCTTGTGCCCCTTCTGACATAATACTGTTGCGCCCGCTTCGCACGATCTCACTCACGAGCGCGACGCGCACTCCCGAGCCGCGGAAAGGATTGGACACAAAGGATGGTTAAAAGGAAACAACGGTCTTTATTGCAGAGGTCGATACAGCTCGTAGATATCACGATATGCGTCAGAATAAGAACTCTCGAAAAGGCGATGGAGAGAACACGTCCGTAAGTGTCGACGTCTCTCCAAGATCTGCCGGACGATCTCTATCAACAACGGCGCGTCCCCTTGACAACGCGACACCAGAACCGGCAAAGCGTAGCAGGCGGCGGCGTAACAATACCAATAGGTAAAAGCACAGCTTTGGCAACAGTAGCCCCATGAATAATATTTTGTGCACGCTTACGGGCATTCTGTACCAAAAATACTTTTGTACGTACAAGATAGCCGTTTCTCGTGCGAAGGTATCAAAACGCTCAACATTTAAGTCATGGCCACTCGATAATGCGGTCATAATTAAGCCAAACCTTCGAATGAGTTCTTCATCCACACCTGTAATTCTAGCCGATTCTTGATAATTCGCAAAAAATATACGACCGACATTTCCTGTGTTTGAAGTTCCCTTTCCTTGGACGACCTTGTCGACTCTGATGCCCATTCTCTTATGCAGCTCACTGTGGATCCATTTTCGCCGTTCTTCCAAGACTTTCAATTGATCAGCATTTATATTTCTGATAGTTGGTTTCTTTAACTCCAACTTGTATGAAATGTTCAGTACACATTCTAAAAACTTAATCCACGCGTGCATGATCGTTAATCCATACTGCAAATTATCGATGTTCACACTTTGATGCTTAGTACTGGACAGGTTGTTCATCTCCGTTGGCTTAGCTTTGCATAAATAGCATGTTTGACTTGACTTGGTGTCAGTTAAGGCATTAATAGCTTTGCCATCAAGCATCGTCAAATGCATGCAAAACGTGCAATTCACAACTTGCGTCTCACCGCGGTCGACGAAAACATCGAAGTTCTTCAGGGCAGAGATTTCTGTTCGAATATTATTTACTTCTTGACAAATTAATGCTGAAGTTTCTTTCATATACAGAAACTTAATTGGCCTGCATAACCGTGTTGATGATGGTCGTGGGTTTTGCCATAGAAGTATCTGCTTTTCTTCTTCGTCGTCTCCATCGGAATCGTCGTAGTAGGCAACGAGTCTAAGCGGTACAAACGTGATTAAAACAAATTTGAATCTGTTACAGACTGCAGTTCTTTTTCGACTTCAATTTTGGTAAGCCTATTGAAATCATCGCTGGTACTGCTACTGCTGTGCCCAAGTACCGAGTCAACAGGCTTCTGCATATATTCAGAATGGCCTGAACTACCATCACAGCCCCATTTCGAAATTAACTGAATTCTCTTCACTGATGGAGGAATCGTTATGCATTTAATCAATCGCGTTATGGTATGATTCAATAAGGTCTGTAATGGTATGTGAGCTCCTGGAAAATACAATGATCTCTAATTTCGAATGGTTACTATATTTTTTGAATTTATGTGAATTTTGTAATTTTTACATATAGAAAACTACGAGTTGATCTAAAAAACTACGAGCCGATCTAGAAAACTACGAGCTGATCTAAAAAACTACAAGCCGATCTAGAAAACTATGAGCCGATCTAGAAAACTATGAGCTGATCTATGTTAATAATATCAACCTTTCTCGGTAATTGTTACACCCTGTGGGTAACACTGCCTTTTAACTTCTCGTACACGTTCATACGATGGGTATATGTCGGCATTTCGCTTCTTTGCCCCTAGTCGAGTCTGAATATACATATCCTTCGACATTCCCGCGTTTAAAATAAAAGCTAAGGCTTCCTCTGAGGTATACGGAACGATGGGCATTTCAGATTGGTCTGTCTTTAACTTTCGTCGTAGTTGCACTGCTCTTGATGATGATAATTCGGTGGACAGAGTCAAAATGTCTGCTGCAGCTCTTTTGCCCTGTTTGTATAAAGACGTCTTCGCAGCAAATATGAGTTCTTCACTGGTTCTTGTGCTTGTAATTTCTTCTATTCTTCTTTTCTTTGTTTTCGAACTGCACTCATGGAATTCTTTTAGCGAGTGATCGCGCGCGCCAGTATTACTTGGAACTGGTTGAGAGTTAGAAATAGCGGGCAAATTTTAATAAATTAAATTATTACAAGATAATTTGAAAATAATAATTACAAATGTTGCTTACCGGAAAAATTTGGTAAATGAAAAGTACAATCTAGCCACTTTTTATTTTTTGACAAAAAATTTTTCTCTATTCCACGTACTCCCTTGGCTTTCCATCTATTAGATAAATGACTAAGAAATGCGACAATTTTCACATTCAGTTCAGTTATGAATGTTTCGTCTTCAATTTCTGTGTTGGTCTTTAACATCGTATTCTTCAAAAAATTGAAAATACATTCTTTAGATTCCGTAGAATAAGTCGCTAACGAAATAGATGCATTTCGTAGTTGACTATATAAGTCCCGATTTCGAAATACTGATACAGGTCCAAGCAGAGCCATTATTCTAAAATCTGGTATTTACTTGCACATTTAGTTCAGTTTATTGTCGACGCCTGTTCTCTTTTTCCCGCTCATATCTTAGCAACGAGCTGCTGATGCTTGTAAACAAGGTGCGTAACATTTCATCTCAGGAGCCTCCGTCTTATAAGTTTCATGAAATTGTAATCCCTCTGAGCAATATCAAATTGTTAGAAATAGAAATAGAAATTTTCTTATTTGAATATAGCTTTAGATTAATAATTGGAAATCTTTTTTATTAATATTTGTTATTAATATTAATATTTGTTATTAATATTAATAACAATAACAATATTTGCTAAGATACGAGCGCCAAAAAGAGGACAACGAAATCGGCCTGAAATTAAATCTCAGATTTTAGAGTAATGACTCCGCTTGCACCTGTACTTTCGAATCTAAAACGAATAAAAAACATTCACTATTATTCAAAATGACAATTTTAGAATAATACAACAATTGTTTTTGTACACGTAATACAAAAACCGATTCTGGAAAATAATAAATTAAAAACTTGCTTTGCTATATTGGATCGACCATCTTGAATTTTCAAAATCTGACTTCAGATTCGTAATCAGCGACCACAAAAAACATAAAAATTATCTTTTTCATAGTGCAGATAATGATAAAATAGATTAGCATGCATATGCGATGCAACATCTCACTATGCAACTAAGGATTAATCTTGAAATAAGAACAAAACTAAAAAAAACTAAAATTTAATTTTTTCGTGGCTTTATGTTTACATTATCAAGAATAGAAATTCATGTTTAAAAGTTTGGTAAAAGTTGGTAATTTTTTTGTCTGCGCTTTAGTATCGTGAAGTACATATGTCATGTAAACAATTACAGAAATCATCGTTTTTTACGATAAATAATTGAACTTTAATAAGAGTAAAACACATATAATGTCAAAATAAACATTTACCTACTTCAAGAAAAAAAAAGTATGCAAATACGACAACTGCAGGATTTGCTAGCGGGATTTACTTAGGCGCTGGTGTTTAGTTCATAGTCAGCTTCGCAAGGAATCGCGTCAGTACAAACTTTGATATAATACGCGTGAGTGCTTCGAATGCCATATGCTGTGCAGATATTTTCAATAGAAGTATGCGATGTGTAAATATGCAGTTTTGTAGCTTTTTTGACGATTTTTTTTTGGGGGGTTTTGTCCACCTAGATTCGGGATTCATCCCACTGTCCGTCGTAACGGATCCACCGTTCCTCCACCTCCACGCCGCAGCGTGATATGTTTTGTCCGGTCGCGCCTAACCACTATTAGGACGAGGACCCGACCTGCTCAAGAAGTTCGCCCCGCGGGTCCACTTTGCTTTTCTCACTCCGCGACCCCGCATACTTCATTCGAGACACCCGCAATACCCTCCTTTTTTCTTCACTGTCTCCTCCACCCGAAGTTTCCTATTCACCTCCACCTCCCCCAACCTAACGCACCTAACGAATCTCCCGCTCTACAACACCCAACCCCTCTCTCCGATTTCGATCCCGAACTGTTGACCCTCTCCGATCAACCTCCCTCCTTCCCCTCTCCACCCTTTCATTATATTACCTCAATAGAAGATCTCCTGGATTTCTGGTTGACCGCCCCTCCCAACACCTCCCAACCTGCCATTGTTTACCTAGAAGGTTGCCCACTTCCCTTCACCATCCCTGCTGAAAACCTGACTCCCTTCTTTGAATACTCCCCTCCTTAAATCCACACACATACACAAACACACACAATTATATTATTATATATACATTTATGCATTTAATGTAATCAAAATTTATGACTTTAATTATATCATCTAACTATTAATCCTGATTGTTCTATTATTGAGAAACATCTCCTTGTATACGTAACGTCACACTAAGATTGCACTCGGTCCTATCCCCGGCCTTTTGGATTCATTTCCAAGGCCGAAAACAAGGGCATTCGGACGTACTGGCCCATATGGGATATAAGTGCGCCCCTAAGGCACACTGACCCATTTCCCGGCCTTTAGCGTGTGCGTCCGCCTCGGGGAGCCGCTCAGCGGAGCGACGATCTCGAGCGAGGCTTCCACTTCAGACCCCCGGCTCTTCGAGAGCTTAAGGACGAAGCGAAGTGCCTCCCGTCCGAGTCGGTTCTCCCGCCTCGCTCCCTTGCGGTCCGGAGATAGGATCCGACAACGACGGTAGACAAGTACCCCGTTACGTTCACCCCCTCAGGTTCCATGTGTGCGGAACCTCGGACGTAACACCATGTTGCATGTAGATTTCTCCCGTAAAGCGATCGCATTATCAGCATTAAAATAAAATGCGTGCTATAACTTTGGAATTGCACGGTGTTTTTACGCGTGGCTAGTTTAGTGCAGAAATATTCAATATGTCTCATTTTCAAACAGTACACAATAGCGCCACTAGAGGGATACAGCGAAGTTCAGTTACTCGTATTTAAAAAACCACATCGAATTGGATAAAAGGCGCACTATGATGAGAAATTCCCAGCAAAAAATTTGTATCCTTTTTTTGGCTGAGTTCTTCTAGATCATCCAATTAAACTTTTAGATGTTGTTAGCAGACTCAACATCTATAAGTCTAAATGGATGATCTAGAAGAATACACCGATAACAGCAAGCGCTCACCCAACTTACTCAACATCTAAAAGTCTAAATGGATGATCTAGAAGAATACACCGATAACAGCAAGCGCTCACCCAAGTTGAGTTGCTAAATGCAGCCAACGATAATGATGATGTCTTAATGAATTCCCATAATTAGCTCCAAGATGAATAAATTAATAAAAATTTTGCACGCCGTAACAAGATCGTGCGCGTAGCATGCCGCTTCAAAAAGATAAAATTTTTATAGTTCATTGTGCCGTCAATGTGTTGTTTACATGATTTGTTTCATGTGACTTCATGAATTTCAACACATGATGTCTCACATGAGTGTAACATGCGTGCACAGCGTAACGTTTCAGAGCTTCACGACTCCGCAACGTACGGTTACTGTGCCGTATAAATGCTGTCTGGGCACATGATGATTTTTGTTGCAGAAATATTAAAGCGACAATTTTATTACATGAAATAGGACAAAAAGCGCTAAATTTAACATATTTGAGCGACAGATTTGACATGTTATTTGTTTTTTCATGTGTCCCTTATAATATTAACTCGCTGAATTAATTAAACAGTTATTAGCAGTTATTAGGTTATTCTAACTGCATCAAATCCTTTTATCTGGATCATCAACAAAGGAAACAAATAAATTAGATTATACTGAGTGTCTCAGAAATAAGGTCGTGAAACCGCCCCGCGCGAATTCGTAGAACGGCCCACACTCGATATCGGCGGCGGCGGTGGCGCGCAAAGAGGGGGAAGGATAGCACTCAATTGCCTGGCGAGGTGGTCCCCCCTATAGGACTTCTTCCTTTTTTAATTCGAAAACTACAGCGAATATCTCAAAATGGTATTAGACTTTTTTGTTCCCCTTGACCTATTCTATGTCCTCAATGTGGATTCGACCTTATTTCTGAGACACCCTGTATACAATCGCGGTCAATGCTGGTCAATGTACAATATAGTTTATATGTTCGACACAGTACGGTAACATTGTCAACAGCGTTTGAGCATTTGACGCGAGGACACCTGGAGGAATGGCGGGAGAAACGTGACGGGCGCAGGTCGTTTGATCCTTGAGAGAGAATATTGATTACTCGCCTGAGCTCTCTCCAGTCTTTTCGGAATCTGCCTGAGATTCGAGGTAGAAGAAATTGTATTTCTGATTTATCTTTGTCCAATGTCAGATCAGGAGGAAGAGAACAGTTTCTATCAAGCTAACCTCAAAGTGCAAAACAATTTACACGAGGCTCTCGGTCTCCCCTTCGAGGGGAGGGCCCATGGTGGAAAGATTACATGGTGTGCTCAGTTTGGCCAAACCACGCCTACTTTTGCTCCGCGTCGTGTCTCAGTGCGCAGTCTACCAATTGTGAAATATGAAACATAGGGCGGTATTCATAGTCGGTTTTTATTTTAAAACCATCTTAAATATAATGTCTTTAAGATGTTAATACAGTCCTCAGATTAATTTACGACATCTTAAGATTGACTTAAGACAGTCTTAAATGTAAGAATCGACTATAAATACCGATCTGTTTCGCGTCATGAAGTTGGTACTGAATCTTTCCTCGTGCAAGAAAAGATTTAATACCAACTTCATGACGCGAAATATTAAAAACACTTTTAAAAACATTGCCTGCTGATTGGGTCAACGTCTGCAGGAGCTCTATAATTCATGTATAGTTAATCATTTAACATTGTTTGACACCCTAGACAAGCTCTGTGGAACATCTACAATTGATCCATATAACATTTATTAGATATTTTTTAATACATTGAATGAAACTTATCAACGTATAAAATGCGGAACTCTGAATTTCTAATGGACGTCCACTGGAACTTTCTCAAATATCTAATGAAGGTTTCGTATCTGCATGATGAATGTTTAATGGACTTCTAACAGATGTTTCTGTTCTGTGTAGGTCAGACTTACATGAAGCTAACTTGTTAGTAAAGAAAATGTCTCTTGAAGATAACGGCTTGAAAGCCTTCATCCCCAGCTATAGACAATTAAGAAGAGGCTTAGTTAAAGACATCGACGAAGACATTTTTAAAGAAGAAATTCAGGAATCTTTAATTAGAAGTTTAATATCCTGAAAGTTAAAAGACTTAACAAAAGAAATAGATATAAAATAGATAACAATAACTCTTGAGAATGTTAAAGAAAGCAAAGAGAAGGCTAATGAGAGTTTTTAATCGCAGTAATTCGTACGATAAAGAAATTTATTGCATATTACAATAAGTCAGACGTTTCGGCTTCCTTTCGAGCTATCTTTAGTATATCTGAACCATACAATATAGAGTAACTTCTATGGCTAAACGAGAGAGTGATCACTTATTTTATCTCCACCAATTCGTGACACAAGGTTGGCAAGTCTAGTGGCAACAATCGAAAATGAATTCTATATGTAGAGAAAAAACCGTTATCTCAATGTGTGATTAAAAAAATGACAAATGAAACAAACAAGCCACCCGTACAGCCATGAACAATTAATTAAAGTTAAGAAAATTCCGCAAGATGTCCATATTTACAAATAAAATTCAGAACGTGATGTCTAATGCAAGCATGACAACGATTAACAATCGAATGAGCCAAACTGAAATAAACGCTCGAAAACAATAACCGAGAAAGCTCAAATGTCAACCTTTACAAACTTACATATTATTGAAGGCATAGACAATAAGTTAAAAGACCGTACTTACAATAATTTAAAACATGAACAATATAAACGAAGACAGACAAACAACTCGACGGAATAAAATTAATGCAAATTATTGAGAATAGAGATATACGCGTGGTGCAAAACTTCGATATAAGATTGTAAATTTAAACTATTTTTATGTAACTATATGTACAGGGTGTTACGGATACATACTAGGCAGTATGACGGGTTGCATAGTAAATTTTGCAGGGGCATGGCGCTGTTCAATGGTAACGACTGCACGGCGTAGGTAATGACGGTTTATACCAACAATATCAGAAGTGTTCCAATTATGACGGACTTGAATATAGTAATCGTTGTGATCAATATTATAATAGGAGTCGAAACGATAATTAAAGATGAAAAATTGAGTTTTTTTAACAAGTTATGCGATAAACATTTTTCATATAAGACCGTTATATAAAGATGAAAAATTGAGTTTTTTTAACAAGTTATGCGATAAACATTTTTCATATAAGACCGTTACATATAAATATATATAAACATATATAATTATATACGAAATATTACCGTATGTTCTTCTTTCTTTTGTAAAATTACTGTTCGATATAAGAGAACTAATAATAACAATGAGAAAATATAAACAGATAATAAAAGGACAATTTTTGCATTATTTCTTTTATAAAAAGTCAAGTTTAAAAAATTGAGAAAGAATTACTCAGATATATAATTATATCTAAAACATTCTATAGTTATATATGAGCATACAATTTTTTCTCATTTCTTCAAACTAGACTTTTCGTAAAAGAAACAATGCGAAAATTATCCTTTTCATTATTTTTTATGTTTTTTCATTATTACTATTTTTCTTGTTCTAAATAGTAATTTTACAAAAGAAAGAAGAACATACGGAAATATTTCGTATATAATTATATATGTTTATATATATTTATACATGACGTTTTCTTATATGAAAAATGTTTATCGCCTATAAAAACTTGTTAAAAAACTTAATTTTTCATCTTTAATTATTCCTCTTATAATGATCACAACGATTACTATTCAAGACGGTCATAATTGGAACGCTCCTGATATTGTTGGTATAAAGGCACCGGAATTACCTACGCTGCGCAGTCGTTACCACTGAACAACGCCATGCCACTGCAAAATCTGCTATGCAACCCGTCATACTGCCTAGTGTGTATTCGTAACACCCTGCACAACATTTTAGCAATACGTCTTTTATATAAAAACCGTTCATTATCCACAATCTCAATGTTATCCCAATCAAAGTCATGGTTACAATCCAATTTATGATCCTCGTTTACAGTTTACGATTGAAATTGGGGCGGACAGATTAAATTATTTAGATATTACTATTACCAAGAATACCTGTAACATAAGAAAAGGAGAGATAGGAATAGACACTCTATAACACGTATCTCTTGTAATGATAAGCTCACTTTATTATATTCGTCACAAAATCCTCGTGCTCTAATCGACGTACAACAAAAAAAAAAAACGTAGGGGGTCGCGCGCCAAAAAAGGAAAAAGAAATACAGCTCGATCACCATAGATGGCGTTACTCCATCGATCTACATTACCATTTCTAACATTCCTCCCACCTAAGCTACGAAAGGAAAAAAGGGGGGAGTCTCCTTCTTTTGAGTATTTAACTGAATAAATGAATGAAACTAGCACATTAATACTGAATTAAAGAAAATCAAAATTCTGTGAAATTAATATCCGTATCGACTTGGTTTTTTTATACACCGTTCACTTCTGGTACGAACGGCGTTAGCGGTAGTCTGTGTGGGAGGCGTCGGGTCACTCTCTTTGTCTTGATTTGTCTCTCGCCTCTGTCCTGCTCCGTAGTCTCCTCTGTTATTTCCGATGGATATAGGCGTTGAATCGGGCGTACTAACTCTCCGGTGGCAGTCTTCACCTTAGCTACTCTTATGATGTTATTCTTAAGAGTTACTCTTCAGGGAAAACTTCGATTATATGCACTATCGGCCAGTCTAATCGTTTACGATTGTCCTGACCTATCAGAATGATATCCGACTTTTAGTGGAACGTTTAGGCTTCTGGTTTTTCGTCTTGACAGTTGCCCTAAGTATTCTGAACGAAAACACTTACGTAACTCTTCGCGTAAGTTCTGACAATATCTCATACGTTTGTTGAGGTTAATTTCTATTTTATCCAGCTCCGATACTGTTCTGGGATATTTCTTGTAAGAACATTGACGGTTTCAATTGATCTCCTGCCACATATGTCAAGGGGCGTGAATTAATGACTGCTTCAACGTTGCACAAAATAGTACTTAATTCTTCGTATGATAAACAGGATTTCTTTAGTGTCCGCTTCAATAAGTCTTTTACTATTCGAACCATACGTTCCCACCAAGCTGCAGTAGGAGGATTGAGTCTCCAATCTATTTTTTGACTGGTGCTAAATTGCTTGACTTTTTCCCAGTTAATCTTCCTGAGTAAATTGCGGGTTCCTACAAAGTTTATTCCATTGTCTGTATAAACGATAGAAGATTTACCTCTTCTCGCAATAAATCGTGGAGTCGTCAGGACGTAACAACATCATTGATGACAGAAGCTTTCCTTCAAGTCTTTCGTCTGTCATCAATGATGTTGTTACGTCCTGACGACTCCACGATTCTTTTCTTTCGTGGAGAGAACTTATTTCTCAAATGTGAATCACTCACAGTTCCATGCATGCAATTCCTAAGATATCAGAGAGTGTATTAGAGAGTCAATAGCGTGACCGATCGAAGATCGATTCTTAACGAAGGAATAATTAATATCATCAAA
>NW_017299842.1:35001-36054 GCF_001594075.2 Trachymyrmex cornetzi | reverse complement strand
GAATCACCATCGAATCAAAGTCCAAAGTCCGAAAAAACAGCGTACTTTATGTATGGTATATAAGAGCCCTTCGCGAGGACGGTGCAGAGCAGTCGAATATTAATTTATCACTTACGAGACGAAGTGCTGCCCGATTTATTAACATTGGTACGGAGTTCTCACGGTCAAGTTCGTATCATCACCTTGCGGTCCAATTCCACCAACCCGTCTAAGGGAAGCTCTGAGAGAAGCCAACTCCGATCGCTGATCCTGCGAGGACTCCTCCCACAAGGACTCGTTAGTCTCTCTCTCTTTGCCAAAACCGTGAGTAACTAATTCTTCTGTGGGGATCTAAAATTCACTAACACCCTTTTTGCAATCGCCTAAGACTCACCTTTCTGCAACTATTTACAATTCTCTGTCGTGCTTTTCCCCTTTTCTTCATTCACACCTCTTCCTTTTTCTTCTCCCGCTTTCTCTTTCTACAATTACTCGAAGCGAAATAACGCCTTCGAGTAATTTCCGTCTCTCTCTGGTCTTCTTCCTTCCGCGATAACTCGAAGCGAGACACCGCTTTAAGTATCTCCTATCTCTTTCTTTCCCTGCGAACTCGCGAAGCGTCAATCCGCTTTGCATAATTCGATCTTTCCTTTTTTCCGCGATATCTCGAAGCGAAATTACGCTGCGAGTAACTCGCATCTCTTTTTTTCCCTGCGAACTCGCGAAGCGTCAACGGCTTTAAATAGTTCGTACTTTCTTCCTTCCTCCAATTACTCGAAGCGAGATTACGCTGCGAGTAAATCACATCTCCCTCTTTCCGTGCAAACTCGCGAAGCGTTGAAATCGCTTCAAATAGTTCGCGGCCCCTTTCTTTCTATAATCACTCGAAGCGACCAAAACGCTTCAGTAATTTCTCTCTCTCTCTCTCTCTCTCTCTCTCATATTCAGTTCCTTGAGTTTAAAACTTCACAATCCAAATCCATATCTCTCTCAACATCACGACAGCCAAATTAAAGATAATTAGTAGGTATAGTATGCCGGTTCTAAGCCATGGGGCTAGAGGGGAGCGCGGGG
>NW_017299842.1:34103-34524 GCF_001594075.2 Trachymyrmex cornetzi | reverse complement strand
TGTCTTTTTTATGACTTAGTTTTCACAATACGCTGTGTTCTTTTCTTTTTCTTTTACTAGGGCAAAGGATGGGTAGTAAAATAAAGTACATATATACATATAGTGATGCGAACGAATTTATTTTATTTTATTTTATTCATCTATAATTACACCGATTTTTCTCATTTTATAATATTCTTTTACGATCAGCAGCGGTTTCTCGAAAAAAGAGAATAAAAAAAACTTTTTGATCACTATTCGCTTTTTCAGCGGAGAATAATATGCATTTCACCGTAAATGCAATACCTTATGGCTTATATTTTGATTGCGCTGATGATGAGGAACTCGTTGGTGACTTTAATGCTTTTTTGTTGGGACATTCCCAATATCTCGGGTTTTCCTTCGATTGTGGTGGGGGACTTGGCGAACCTTGCTGTAAGGG
>NW_017299842.1:33456-33666 GCF_001594075.2 Trachymyrmex cornetzi | reverse complement strand
ACATGCGTTCTCTCGTCTAGATAGTATTTATTTAAATTTTACGATCGACAATCTAAAAAATTAAAAGCTACGCTTTGTGATCCCATATTTTACCAACTTCCCGTTGTTTGACGAGAAAACGCTCTTCAACTTGCTTTTACGCGTTTGGAAATATGATTTTCTCTACACGATTTGACATAAATTTTATTGCCATGGATCTGACGATTCTGA
>NW_017299842.1:32604-32867 GCF_001594075.2 Trachymyrmex cornetzi | reverse complement strand
CGAGCCGCGGCGGTTTTTAGAAGACGCGAGAGAAATAGTGCTCGAGCGCGTGCAAGACGCTGTAGAAAGACACTGTAGTGCAAAAGTGAATACCGCGTTCAACGGTGAATTTGCAACGAAATACAAACGTGCCATTAAAAGTATAAACACTAAGAACATTGAAATATATCGATGCACCGATATACGCGAGTGGTACGAGCGGAACGTCATCGAGCCTACGTTGACATCGCTCGAAGAGTTCCAGGAACGCGACAGTGGGTGGG
>NW_017299842.1:31048-32128 GCF_001594075.2 Trachymyrmex cornetzi | reverse complement strand
CACCGCAATAAGGAATGCATTCCAATCATCGTCTACGCCGACCTGGAATGCGTCCTGCGGAAGACGGAGCCCGACAAAGAAGATACGTCATCGTACACATACCAACAGCATGAGGTATGTAGTGTGGGCTACTACGTACGATGACGCGTTGTCGAAATATCGGACACGGACAGTCTTATATATCACGTCGAGTGCAAGAACATTTACGAGACGATGAAACGCGATATCGCTAGATTCGACACGAGCGATTATCCGGCGGACAACGTGTACGGTATGTCTCTCGCGAATAAAAAAGTACGCGGTCTGATGAAGGATGAGAACAACGGTATGACAATGACAGAATTCGTCGGACTCAGAGCGAAGATGTATGCGTTGAAGGTGGACGGTAAAAAGGATACAAAAAAGGCAAAAGGCGTAAAGAATAACGTCGTAACGCGAATGATAACGTTTGACGATTACACCCGATGTTTAAACGATGAAATTGAAATGACTCGTCGTCAGTCGTGTATACGATCAAAATTACATGAGGCATACACGATATCCGAGACGAAAATCGCTTTGAGTCCATACGACGACAAACGATACATCGTACCGAACACGACGGAGACGTTACCGTGGGGACATTGGCGGATACCCTTGTAATATATGCATTGACATTTATGTTATACTATTATGTACTATTATTATAATTTTTACACGTCATATATGTTTTTACGTTTATATAAGTATTACTTATATAAGAGTATTATGTTTTATGTAATACCATTTATTATGCATTATTATTTTCAATTCATGTATTAACCATTTTCTTATGTACTATATTAGTTTTACGTTTATATAAGTATTACTTATATAAGAGTATTATGTTTTATGTAGTACCATTTATTATGCATTATTATTTTCAATTCATGTATTAACCATTTTCTTATGTACTATCTTAGTTTTACATTTATGTAAGTATTACTATTATGTTTTATGTTGCGCCATTTATTATGTATTACTATTATTTTTCATTTCATGTATCGTACACTTATAAGTATTTTATATCTGTATACTCCAAAACGAAGATGGAAGGGATAA
>NW_017299842.1:29891-30538 GCF_001594075.2 Trachymyrmex cornetzi | reverse complement strand
CGTGCGATTGAACCGCTCGACTACTGACGCTTTTAACGTCGAACACGTGGAATAGTGATTAACGTTATGTTTTTTCAAGATTTTCAGCACATCGGCATTGTAAAATTCCTTTCCCATATCCGTTCGTAAATTTTTCGGAGATCTTCCACTCGCTCGAACGATTTCAGCGATAGCGTCAGTTGTCTCGCTTCCACCCTTGCTCTTGAGTGGCACGGCCCACGCGTACTTGCTCAACACATCGATGACGGTGAGTATGTAGTGGTGACCTCTGTTGAGGCTCGAGTACGGACGCATTTCAACTATATCAGCCTGCCACAGATCGTCGTATCCCCGGACTATGACGCACCTTCGCGGAAAATTTCTTCTTGCAGGAGCGTGCAATTCTTCAACGAGTCGACGTCTCTCGGAGCTAACTTTTTTGTTTTCATCGTATCTCTTTTTCATGATTCAACGCGTAATACACAAGAAAATAATGTATTTTTTCTCGCTGTTGTCACTCGACTGCCTCGTTTCATTGATACACGATTTAATTTATAATAAGACCGGCTTCGCGGAGTTCCTCGATGATCGACAGCATCTCATTGTCGTGAGCGTTGTTGCCCACTCAGTGCGAAGCGTCGAGCAATCGTAGACGATCCACTAGCTCG
>NW_017299842.1:28728-29663 GCF_001594075.2 Trachymyrmex cornetzi | reverse complement strand
CGTCGGGCATTCTCTTGAAAATCAACTCGTAAAGACCGGGGGTACCAGCGTATCGTACGCCGTCAATAATTATGTTGTCAGCGTCATCCACGTCGAAACGTTTATTGCCAAACACCAATCCATCCTTGTAGGTAAACGCCGTACACATGATCTATACCGCTCTCTTTATCTTGCGCTCCCCGCAGGACAGCCTCGACGTACTTTTGACCCAGCGGACCCAAGTTGGCTCGTAACGCCTCTCGACCTTCCGACGTTTGCAGCTGATTTTGAACCTTCGTCGCTAGCGAGTCTTCCGTCGTTTCGAAAACGTTCTCCAATGACTCTATCGTCGGTACGATTTTGGCACGTGGGGTGGAAGTTATCGGTTCGCGCGATCGATCACTGGACTTATGCAGAGTTGCAGAAGGTTCGAACGTCTCGCTCGCTTTTTCTCTCTCCTTTTGTTCCTCCTCCTCCTTCCTCTCACGTTTAGGGGCAGACGCTGCATCTTCGTCGCGCGACTCTCTCTTTGTCGCGCGCTCGCCGGGATTGTCGGCGAAAAGTCGTAACGGCTCGATAAGAGGTTTAAAATGTCTGTCCAACGCGATGCCCTCCTCGATTCTACCGGTCTTCAGAGCGCGATGTTTCTTGCGGATCGACTCGCTCGTCTTCTCGATCTCCCTCACGATTTTTTCGCGCTCGCGCACATCTGCCATGTTTGTCTCTGGTTAAGTATCGATGCCAACTGGTTACGTTACGGTATCGCGAACTCGTTAAATCCGTTTCTGTATCGTCCATTTGTGAGCGCACTGTCTTTGTCTATCATTACGAAATCATATTTTTGTTGCCAACAGTCGCGGCACAACGCGTAAAATTCGTCATATGACATGTCGGTATTCACATGATCGTTGTAAACATGTTTCAAGTTGGTACCATCCTGTTTGAACAGGATCAGC
>NW_017299842.1:22307-26164 GCF_001594075.2 Trachymyrmex cornetzi | reverse complement strand
AGCGACAGCGACAGCGATAACGGGAGCGTGAGATGCTCGTATTGAACGGAGCGGAGCGCACGCAGAGAGATAAAGAATTCTTTACAAGGCCGGTGACGTCGCAACTCGACAACACTCGCTCATCCGGTTGCATCAGCAAGAAGAAGCCTAGCGCGTCGAACGTTAAATTTTTACAATCTTTGGGATTCGCGGTGCGCAACTTTTGAAATGATTGACATCTTGAATATTACCGGTGAGTCGATCTTTGACGATCGCATCAACCCGTTCGCCAATACAACGTTCGGGTACAACGATGAAATAAGAATACCCATACAGTAACAGGATTTGTACACGTTGCCGTGCGAAAGTTTTCTCTACATCGAAGGAAGATTGACGGTGAAAAAGAAAAACGATCAGACGCCTACGACGCTTGTAAATAATTGTGTGGCATTCATGTTTGATGAAATTCGATATGAACTCAACGGTATGGAGATTGACCGCAGCAGAAACGTAGGCATAACTAGCACGCTCAAGAATTACGTGTCGCTGACGTACGATAAAGCTTTGATTGCGCTCAACGCTGGATGGAACACTAGATCCGACACGGAGGAAGGACACTTTAATTTTTGCGTACCGCTCAGCATGCTGTTGGGCTTTTGCGAAGATTACAAACGCCTGATCGTCAACGCTCGCCACGAATTGATTTTGATACGAGCGCGCAACGACAACAATTGCTTGGTGGGAAATCCTGTGACGGAGTCTGAAATTGAATTATTTAAAGTACAGTGGCGGATGGCTCACGTTGCGTTAAACGAGATCAATAAATTATCAATGCTGCGAACATTGGAAAGCGGTCGTTATCTGAGCATGAGTTTTCGCTCGTGGGATCTGTACGAGTATCCTCTGCTACAGAATACGACGAAGCATTCATGGGCCGTCAAAACCGCAATACGTTATCTTTGCTCTGCAGACTGGTCGAAAAAATGTCATGTCACAAAATGGTAGCGTGTTCGACGATTGTAATTTGAGTAACGTGAAACTTTATTTAAATTCAACGTTTTATCTGTACGACGATTTAAATCTGAATTTTGGCAAAAAGAGATACGCCGTTCTGTTTGATATGTGCGCCCGTTTTCGTAGAGCGTATTATGGAAACGATTGCTTCGAAACGCTACTCAACGTGCTCTCATTTACCGAGGAAGGACCTTTTGTAGTCATTGATTGTTCGCGACAAAACGAATCCGTCAAGGGCGCCACTGTGGACGTGCGCATAGAATTCGACTGCAAGGAGAATGTACCTGCAAATACTACAGCCTATTGTCTCATCATACACGATCGCGTGGTTCAGTACAATCCGTTGACCAACGTTGTGCGTAAAATCACCTAAGTGTATTTATCGTTGGAAAGAAATTTATCGTCAAGGAAGTGGCGGTGTTGAGAAAAGGAGTTATTCTCTCTCATTATATTTTTACGTGTCCTATGCCATGGAGTTTTTTGACAAAATCAGAAAAGTATTGCGCTTTCTGGCTGAGTGCTTATCACCATGGATTGCAATGGGAAGACGGGACAACCCGTACACCATGGTGAAACGCCTGATTACAATGGCTGTAATTGGTGTGGAAGAGAATGATGACAATAAGGCTCTCGTATACGTTAAAAGACGTGAAAAACGCGAATGGCTGGCTGATGTATTCGATAGCAACAACTTGACCATTGAGACCTTGGATGCTGATTACAAAGATATAGATTCTTTACATAATCTAGATGTTACCAATACTATGCGATGTGGAAAACATAATAAGAATTGTGCGTTACAAAATGTATTTAAAATACAAAACTGGTGGTCACAACGCCAAAAAAAATGTATCAAGTTTAAAGAATAAAATATGAGATTTTTAAAAAAATACGTTTTAGACTTCTCTTTTCCTTTCCCTTCCTTTGTAATATATAAACGTAAGTATTAACGTATGTATAAACGTATGTATGAACGTATCTATGAACGTATTTATAATCGTATGTATGTATAAACGTATGTATAAACGTATGTATGTATTTATAAACGTATGTACGTATAAACGTATGTATAAACGTATGTACGTATAAACGTATGTAAAAAACGTATGTATAAACGTATGTATAAACGTATGTATGAACGTATGTATGAACGTATGTATGAACGTATGTATAAACGTATGTATAAACGTATGTATAAACGTATGTATGTATGAACGTACGTATAAACGTATGTAAAAACGTATATATAAACGTATGTACGTATAAACGTATGTAAAAAACGTATGTATGAACGTATGTATAAACGTATGTATAAACGTATGTATGAACGTATGTATCAACGTATTTATGTAAAAACGTATATATAAACGTATGTACGTATAAACGTATGTAAAAAACGTATGTATGAACGTATGTATAAACGTATGTATAAACGTATGTATGAACGTATGTATGAACGTATGTATAAACGTATGTATAAACGTATATATAAACGTATGTATGTATGAACGTACGTATAAACGTATGTAAAAACGTATGTATAAACGTATGTACGTATAAACGTACGTAAAAAACGTATGTATAAACGTATGTATAAACGTATGTATAAACGTATGTATGAACGTATGTATGAACGTATGTATGAACGTATGTATAAACGTATGTATAAACGTACGTACGTATAAACGTATGTATAAACGTATGTATGAACGTATGTATAAACGTATGTATGTATGTATGTATGTATAAACTCATGACAAAGAAAATACATAGAATGATATGATAAAACGTGTTGCGACATGTTTGAAATTCTTGGAAAGAGGGTGACGACCTTCCCCCTCTTCGATTTTAGAAGTATTGTATACGAATTATCGCAATTTATGAGGATGTGATCAGTCTTACGATACCCGCTTGTACGAACGGTTAAAAATGTACTTCGCCAAAGAGAGCAGCGCATCGAACGACGTGAAGAAGGAACATAACATGTAAGTATCAACGTTTTTTATATAATAAATAATGTTTTTTTATACAATAAATAACATTTTTTCAATATTATGTATATACACAGTATGGAGCGTCGCGCGGTGCGCTTACTGAGCAGACGTTAAGACCTGACGTGTATTGGCTATAAGTATTTGGAAATTGGAATCAACGTTGGTCCACCGAGTTACGTAGAGATCGCCCTGGGAGATCATCGCGGACACGAACTGTCGCTGTGTCTCGAAACGTGGAAGGGCCTCTACGAGCAGCGATGGAATATTTACAAAATGCTGCGAAACGAATACAAGGACAATTTTATAAGCGTTGGACCGCTAACCGTCAGAGTCTGCACGTTGCAGAACAATGCTACGCTCGTACGTCTCGATTCTTCATCCGTACGCATGATAATGCCCGAAACGACGCTACACCGTATGTTCGAGTTTGACGGGTGTATCGATCTAATGTTCGAACAATTAGTCCGACTCGTCGATATGGTCGATGTCAAATATACGCAATTCTCCAATATCGCGTTCCAGAACGCTATACGCGATAGTGATGCCTTCAATGTACATCAGCTCGTCGATTGTGAGCTATTAGCTTTAGTTTTTTTAAATACGTATGAAAAATCGGTGTAATTATAGATGAATAAAATAAAGTAAAATAAATTCGTTCGCATCACTATATATGTATATGTACTTTATTTTACTACCCATCCTTTGCCCTAGTAAAAGAAAAAGAAAAGAACACAGCGTATTGTGAAAACTAAGTCATAAAAAAGACAAAAAGAAAAAAGGTTGTCGTACTTCTATGGGAGGGTGGCGGCGGCCCACGGCGGCAGCGGCGGCGGCGGCCCGCAATGCATTTTTGGGGTCGTCGCGGGGTCG
>NW_017299842.1:17680-21982 GCF_001594075.2 Trachymyrmex cornetzi | reverse complement strand
CCCCGCGCTACGCTTCCCCTCGCCTACGAGTATCCCCCGCACCCCGCGCTCCCCTCTAGCCCCATGGCTTAGAACCGGCATACTATACCTACTATAATTTCACGCGTAGATGGTCAAGCGTAATAGCCATCGTACATTGGAAGAGAGCGAGGATCGAGCCGCTTCTTAAGGGAACTCCACCTCCTATTGTTAACCGGAGCATAAAAACTGTAGAGGAGCCTCGTAGCCAACCGCCTGGCTCCTATAAGAAAATCAAAGACGAATTCACCCCCAGCAGTTCAGAAATTCTTCTTATAGACCTTACAGAATCTTTTCCCATCACCGCTCCTAGTTGCCCATCATCTTCCTACTTAGATTTCACTCCCGTTTCCTATTCTCCCGTTCCCGAAGAAGACGACACAGATTACGACGAAATATTGAAATCATTGGAATATTTCGTCGAAATCAACAGGCGCTCTTCTCCCTCCCCATAACCATACACACACACACACACACACACGACCATATAATAAAATATAGATATACTCACATGTCAATTAGCTATGCGATTAGATGAAAGGATAATACCAATTCATAATGTACCAAATATTGTAATGTATAAATTGTTAGATTATATTAAATATTAGTTGTAAATCAAATTGAGTCACCCTTCATTCTCTAACCCTTCCGACTCATTCCATCACCTTGAAGACCGTACGGGTCCTATCCCTGGTTATAAGGATTAAGTTCCTTGATCAAAAATAAGGACCAACGGTGGCACTGTCTTGGGCGGCGTAACAGCGCTTCGTATTTGCGTTTACCCGCACCAAAGACTCGCACAAGTGCTTCCGAGTTGTGGCACGCGTCCACGGAGCGATAAGCCACAAAAAGCGGTACAAGTTGCACCCTTCCTTGGCCCCCTCCTAATTCCTTCTTTCCACTAAGATAAAAATACCTTTGGGTCCTGGACGTAACAATGTGGTGAGCACCAAATGGATCGCTCTATATACAGTACAGGTGAATAAGCAAATCCATACCTTTTGATTCTTCTTCAAAAATAAAGGTCCTATATAATCAATGCCTGTGATCTCAAATATATTGGCTTCTTTTACACGTTCCTGTGGTAGACTGCCAGGGATAGCGTCGGCTTTCTTGGCTTGATGACGCCTACACGTCCAACAATTATTTATCACTGAACGTACTGCTCTTCTACATGTGAGTATCCAAAAGGTTTCTCTTAAATTGCTCATCACAATTTGCGTTCCTGCATGCATAAGCTGCTGATGTCTGTACTCAATTAGTTTTTTTACTAGAGGATGTTTTGGATCCAATAGAATCGGATGTCGAAAATTATACTCATCGTTGCGATTAATTATTAAAGATCTCAGACGTAACAATCCATTTTCGTCTGTATATGTGCCGAGTGTATTGAACCGTGGTTCACTCTTCTCGTTGAATGATTCCTTTTGAGTCAACTTGAAAACTGTTAAGTCTGCCTCGATGAATTCTCTAGCAGATAACTCTCCTGAAAGTCTAGCGGATTGTTGAACTCGACAGTTAGTTAGGAATCGTAGAATCCAAGCTGTAGTTCTTATTATTTTTAGATACTTGGATTGATTTTGCATGTACCATCCCGTCTCTTCCTGTAAAATGGATATACATGTATTAACTTCTTTTTTGTTTTTGTATGATCTCTTCGCCTCAACGTCGATTTCTTCTTCATTTTCGCTATAGACAGATGAAGGCCATTGATTTGCAGATAGTTTAAGCCACGTCGGGCCTTCCCACCAATGTGATTCCACCAACTGTTTAGCTTTGCATCCTCTTGAGGGCAAGTCAGCTGGGTTCATAGATTCGGGTACGTGGTGCCATTGTTCTGGATTTGATAAGGAACGTATTTCCTTGACTTTATTTTCAACAAATGTATTCCATTGTTTGTTCCTTTGTATCCACGCTAAAACGATTGCTGAATCTGACCAAAAGAAAACTTCTGTTTCCTCGAAATCTTCTGCATCTTTTATTGAGTGCCAAAGTCGTGCTCCTATGGTGGCAGCAAGCAGTTCCAGATGAGGGATCGTCATCTTTACGATAGGCGCTACCCGAGACCTTGCCTGAATAAGTTGTACGTATATGTTCTTTGAAGTTTCCGTTCTCGCGAAGACAACGGTTGCATACGCTTCCTGACTGGCGTCTATAAATATGTGGAAAGATATCTTGCCTTCTCTTGGACTAAATGCCCATCGTGGAATACATAGTTTTTCTAACCAATGTAGTTGCTGTTGCCAGTTAATGAAATTAGTCTTTACTTCTTCTGATACTTCGTCGTCCCAGCCGAGTTTACACGATCACAATTTCTGTAATAAAAGCTTAGGTTCTAAAGATATAGATACAGATACTCCTATGAGATCAAATATTTTCTGAGCAGCGGTTAGTATGTGCCTCTTGGTGACTTGAGGGCTCGTTTGTAACTCCTTTAGTGTAGGTGATAATTTCAGTATATTTTGTTCGTTGTCCCACAATAAACCGAGTACTGAAGTTAACTTGGGTTCTTCTAATTGTCCGGTGTGCTCCCAGCCTCGTAGGTCAAACTTGCCTATAGCTATAATACGTCTAGCAACAGTCTCGAAAGCTATGGCCTCATTTCTCGAATCTACACTAGCCACGCAATTATACACATAAAATGATTTTTTCAGGCGTTGGATGAAATTTTTTTCCTCTTCAATTTCTGTCTGTTGCAACATTTTCTCTAGGTGATATTCGATGGTTCCTCCAAAAAGGAAGGGGCTGCAAGAGAGTCCGAATACTACTCATCGATGTCTATATACGTCTATCTCTTCTGGACGAGCTTTGTTCCACCATAAAAAACGAAGTACATCTGTTTCGACAACTCCTATCTGGTAGTCCGTTGGCTCGAGTGACGTTAGTTTTAATGAGGAGAAGCACACTGTGACTCTAATTTAAAACATATGTATGCAAAATCATATGAGCGATTCAAAGATACAAACCGGAACAGGCACTGTTAATACCGGGCGCTCAAGAACTTTTAAGTTAAAGAAAAATAATAGCCCCGATTAAGAAGTCTCACGAAAAATTATTAAGAACAATATGAATCATTAAGAGTAATATAAATAATTAAGAGCAATATAAATCATTGAGCGCAATATAAATCATACGAAATAGAATATAGTTTAGAATATTATAATCATACATAACATAATAATTCAGAATATTAAATCACACACAATATAGTAGTTCAGTATAATGAAAGCATACATAACATCTTAATTCAGAATAGTAAATAACACACAATATAGTAGATCAGAATAATGAAAGCATATATAATATGATAATTCAGAATAGTAAGTCACACATAATATAGTAGTTCAGAATAACGAAAGCATACATAATATGATCATTCATAATAATAAGGTCGCACATAGTAATAATTCAGAATAATAAAATGGCATGTAATATAATAATTCAAAGCTACGAAATATCTTTACAGTGATGATGGAAAGTTAAAGTTTAATATGTGGATTAATTCAAAGAGCATTGAAAATCTGAATCAAAGCAAGTATTTTAAATCGGTTAAGTAATGAAGTGATACGTAAAATATTATAAGATATTTAATTATTAATATGTAAGGTAATGCCTAACAAGGAAAAGAGTATAAAAACAATAAGTAATACTAGGTATATTAATTTATGCGAATCCGTATTTAGGCTGTAAAAAATATGCCGTGCTCAGTAATCAGAGTTGTACAAGGTACGTTAAATTGGATTCTTTGCAAACAACGTTGGACGTTGAAGTGACGCCAACACAGTTATCAGTAGATAATAGCGGATATAATATCATGAACAAAGAACCTTACTCACTTACGATGGAAAGCAACGTGATCTTAATCAAGCGTGGTTATTCCCTTCAGAATAACTCCTCGTGCCAAGCAACTTATACTTCCCTTCCAGATACAGGGTTCTGTCTGGCTATGCCGGCAAGAAAGTATGGGACAGTGTGCCACAATGGCGTTCACAAGTCGATCCGGATTTCCCTGAGATATCGCACAAAAGTGTCTTATACCTGGATGGTAATAACTGCCAGCAATAAAATCCCGGGAGAAACCATATTCATCGGGTTTAAATTTAGGCAGCACACTAAAGGTGCTATGGATCGTATCGGATGGCCAATGGTTGCCACTCTCTCTCTCATTCGAGAGCCACCTCTCAAATTTTAAATTCTGCAACAAATTATTTTTAGGCGAACCTCTTCGGTTCACGCAACTACCCATGAAAGGGCCTTAAGGCGATGCTAAAGCCTCCTGTTTTA
>NW_017299842.1:10731-17402 GCF_001594075.2 Trachymyrmex cornetzi | reverse complement strand
TGGCATATGTTAAATAAGAACAGATGTATGCGTTTGAGTAAGACAGAATGATATATATTATATAATATAATGTAAAAACTAAATCAAAGATGTCACCACTATTATCGAATTTAGAATTAAAAAAGTCTGTACTATCGACCTTGATTGAGTTGGATAATCGGTTTAGCATCTCCTTAAAGATTAGCAACTTTCCAAAGGACGACCTTACGATAGTGCAATAGCGCTTGCAACTCTCTCAAGACTCGCACTCAGCAACAGTACCGGTTAACTAGAACAAAGAACTGAGAGGACCGGAACCGAACACAATCGAGGTACGACAAGGTGGCTCCTCAGAGGCGTCCACAGCGCCACCAAGGCGCCATTCCATCATGGCCGCTCATTTGCGGATTCGTTCAAATAGTCTGTACGCGTGAACTCCGATTCAAGAAAAAGGCGACCACGAAACAACATCTATATCGCTGCAACACTTATTTGAAGAAAAGCTCCCCGAATATCTGACGTTATCCCGATCTCGTGTCGTCTAAAACGTAATAAGATATTCGGGATTAATTCTATTAGATTGGGACCTTTTTCTAAACAATGATTGAGTGACGGTGAATTTTCTCTTGTTGCTGATGCATCAAATACCAGTCTCAGTTTCGTGGTACTATTCTCTTTGATGACGCCTCGGTGTGGTAAGTAGTGTGCTTCTCTTCTCAACTCTTCCTGCGCTACTTTTTCTATAATGCCTTCCGCTAACCAGTTATCCAGTGTTTCCTGATATGCGTCATATAAGCCTTGTGCCTTAAGTCTCTTAGTAGTAGATGCAAGTCGTTTCACCGCTAAGTTCTTGTTGTCCTCTAAAGGTGAATGATCCTGTTTCCAGGGAAGTAGTACTTCATAACGATCTTCTTCATCCATTTTGATTGTTTGCCAAAAGTTTTCTTTGACATCCTTTTGACGGGCGTTTTCTGATTTTCACTCAACGGGATCGGTAATGCCCAATGTATCCAATTTCCATAGATCGGCAATGTTTTCTGTTCCAGTGAACATGAATACGACCATAAGTGTCGTGTCTTCTTTACGATCTGTTTGGGTGTCCACCTTTCCCATCAACGTCCATCCAAGCAATGTTTCGAAAGCTATTGCTCCGCTCTTGAGTTTCTTTCTTTTACCTGTTAACAATTTTCCCGCAATATTCGCTCCTATTAATATAACAATTGTATCATTTCTTGTGTCGACATCTGTAAGTTTGATTCCCTCTTGCTGTAACCATGGTCCTCTCTTAACTGAAGGTACTCTTTCGCATATCGATTTCTATTTTAATGCAATAAAATCACAGGAGTATGATCCATCCATACTTTTAATATGAACTCGATATTCTCTGTGTGATAATGGTCTGGATCTCGAACCTCCGAATAACATGTGTACGATGAGTTGCTCTCCTACGACTTCGAATTTCATTTTTTCAGCATAATGATCGACAATATATGATCTGTGCGAGCCGGTGTCAAAAACTGCTCTAACCACCTGTTCCTTTCCTTGACAAAATAACTTGACACGAAGTGTCTGCAAAATACTTCACTTGTGGACGAAATGCTAGCGAGAGTCGGCTGTTCCTGTGCATTGGTAGACTCTTTCGTTTGCTTATTTTCGGCGGGAGTGCTCGATGTTGTACTACGACACATAATCAGTACATGCTTCTTGCCGCACCATGCACATTTTCCTTTATATCGGCAGTGTCTAAAACTATGCCCCGTCTTGATGCAGTAAAAGCAAGCGCCTTTTTCCTTGACGATCTTGGATCTATCTTCATATGACATTTTCTTGGCTTTGACACATAAAGTACTCTTATGTTCTTGTTCGCAAAATATACAATGAGGTGTCTTGTCTTATTTTGTTGCAATTAGTCCTGCAGCAGTAGCGATCTCTTTTGATTCCGGTCTTGACTTTTTCTTAGATTTGTCCTGATTGGTTGTTTCATTGGCTATACCAAAACCACTCATTGCCATAGCGATTCTATCTTCACTCATTATTTCTGTATGTAGAAAGGACATCAATTCTTCTAACCGTCTCTTTGATGTGATAGCATTGATTGCTTTTGTGTTACGCTGCCATACACTTAATAAATCTTCCAGTAATGACGATTCAACCAGTGGATACAGGATTGCTGCGCACATGTCCGTTGTGACTCCTAATGATTCTAGTGCTTTAAGTTGCGTTTCAAGTTTATCGTATATGCTAGATAAGGTAGTATGACTCGATTTACCTGACTGATTTAATACTAACTTGAGCATTTCTCGAACGTAGACTTCCACAAGTAAATTTTCTCTGCCGTAACGTGATTTTAAGCTCGTTATAGTCTCGTCGTAGTTTGCTGCTGTCGGTGGAAAACTGTTTACTAATACGCTTGCTCGAGAGTCTTTTACCATTGCTTGAATCAAATATTGGAACTTGTCTTCTTTGGTTATGTTCATGTCCTCGTGAATGGACTCCAAAACTGTAACCAATCCTTAAGATCTCCAATGAATTGTGGCAGTTGAATTTTAGACGATTTATACGTGCGTTTATTATCTCTAGAAACTTGTGTTACTTGCCCGTCTTCCGATGTAACTGTCGACTGAGCCTTTTCTAAAATATTGCTTACTGCGATCTTTGCTTGCTGGTATTTCCTCTGGTATTCGTCGGCTGCGTTCGTCTCTTGTATCAGGTCTTGTTCGTCCATCTCGCTCTCGATCATAACCTCGAAAATCTTCTGATTTATTTCTTCGAGTTGACTCGCTTTTTCTCTTACCATCGAGAGACGTACTTGTAATTCCATGGAATTTGGACTTTCCTCTTCCATTTCCGCATGTAACGAATTCAGATTACGCGTAAATGCTGAACGAATGATAGTACTTTTTTCATCTTTTCCATCTCGCTGATTGTTTCTATGCGAATATGTCAAAACTAGATAGTACTGTCACTCGGTCGCCACTAATTGTAACATAAGATAAGGAAAGATGGGAATAGACACTCTAGAACACGTATCTCTTGTAATGATAAGCTCACTTTATTATATTCATCACAAAATCCTCGTGCTCTAATCGACGTACAACAACAAAAAAAAACGTAGGGGGTCGCGCGCCAAAAAAGGAAAAAGAAATATAGCTCGATCACCATAGATGGCGTTACTCCATCGATCTACATTACCATTTCTAACAATAACAATATTCTTGATTATGATTGGTACCAGAAGCCTACTTTCTCCGGTAGGTATTTGAATTTCTTTTCTCAGCATCCTATCTTACAGAAGAGAAGTACGATCATAGGAATGATTGATAGGGCCTTTTTGTTATCTCAACCTAAATATCATAAAAAGAACTTGACTTTTGTCATCGAGACACTTCTAAATAATAACTATCCTCCCCCCCCCCCCCGATTGATTTTATTTTTAACACAATTAATGAGCGCTTAAAATTTTTAGTGAGTAAAAAAACCTTAAAGTAAAACATGAGTGATGCTTCCGAGGAAGACACTGTTAAGAAATCATGGTTTACAATCCCATTTGTTTCGGGGATATTTCATACAAATTCAAAGACATAATTAAAGATCTTTATGTTGACCTTGCATTTTTTAGTTTCAATAAGCTCAATTCTTTTATAAAAACACAAAGATTTTATCTAATAAAACAAGAAAGAACAAGTTGTTTACAAGATATTTTGCAAGGATTGCGATGCGTCCTATGTCGGGCAGACAAAAAGGACTTTAAAAACGAGAATCTCTGAACATTGTAATGACATCCGAAGGAATATAAATAATCATTCTGTTATCACTAAACACAGATTGGATCTGAATCATGATTTTGATTGGGAAGGCACAGAAATTGTTGATCAGAAGCGGTTTTTGAATAAACGACTTATTTCGGAAATGCAACATATTCAGTTGCAAAAAAACAGCCTTAATTTGCAATCAAATACTGAATTTTTACACCATTCATACATCTCGATTCTTAATACTTTACAATAATTTAAACTGCGCGCCGTCTTTGTTTATCATTTAAGTAACAGTCTGACATATGTTGGTAATATCGTCTGTTTTTGCTTATTAGTTTTGTACACTGTGTATTATGTTTAACTCATTTGAACGTTGACCGTCACAATATTCGTTTCGCTAAACATGAATAATTTGCGGATCTGTTTGTCTCTCGATTTAAGTGAATCTTGATGTTCATGTCTTTCATGGCTATATGGGTGAGTGCATTAATCTTTCTTTGAATTTTTTTTTTGAATATTAACTGGTAACGATTTCGATATCTACACAGTTTTTATCTGTTATTCTTTGCCACTGGAATGGTCAACCATTGCCAATTGAATAAGAGGATTGAGTTCTGACTGTTTTACCATGAAGAAGTGAGAATTTATATTATACGTTCAGATATACTGCCATACGAAAGCTTTCTATACGTCGAGGAAAACTGAAGAACAGAGTGGTTGAGGGTGCTAACGTGGCATTGGGAAATAATTGCATCGCGTTCATGTTCGATAAGATTCGAAATGAACTCAACGGTGTGGAGATTGACCGTAACAGAAACGTTGGCATAACTAGCACGCTCAAAAACTATGTACCAGTGTCGTCCAACAGAAGCGTGATCATGCGGAATGCCGGCTGGGACGCGCAGACTACTGCGCCGAATGCTTTAATTTCTGTGTACAGCGAGGCGGAACGCCTAATCACGGCCGCTTCATTTGAAGATGATGTTATCGTGTACGTCGGGACGCGATAAATGAACGTGGCTATGGAACTTGCTTCTGGACAATGAACGAGAACGCATACACATTGAGACCTTGGACGTAGTGTACGAAGACATGGAATCGTTAACTATTCGTTACCTTTGACCTTGGTTGAAAATGTACTTCGCCAAAGAGAGTAACACATCATACGAAACGAAGAAGGACTGCAGTAACGTGTAAGTTTTAACGTTCTATATGCAAAAAAGAAACGTTTTTTAACATTACGTACGTACACAGCATGGAGCATCGCGCGGTGCGTTTACTGAGCAGACGTTATGTCTGACGGCTACTGGCTACAAGTATTTGGAAATTGGAATCGGCGTTGGTCCACCGAGTTATGTGGAGATCGCCCTGGGAGATCATCGCGGACACGAATTGTCGCTGTCTCTCGAAAAGGAAGGGCCTCTACGAGCAGCGATGGAATATTTACAAGATGTTGCGAAACGAATACAAGGACAATTTTATAAGCGTTGGACCGCTAACCGTTAAAGTTTGCACGCTGAACGATGTTATGTTCTTACGTCTGGATTCTTCATCCGTACGCATGACGATGATGCTACGCCAAATGTTTGCGTTTGACGGATGTATCGATGTGACGTTCGAACGATTAGTCCGACTCGTCGATACGGTCGATGTCAAATTTACGCGATTCTCCAACATCGCGTCCGAAGACGCTATACGTGATAGCGATATTTTCAATGAACATTAGCTCGTCGATTATGAGCTATTGACTTTAGTTTTTTATACGTACGAAAAAAAACCGAATGTATTAATATGTGAATAAAAAATTTTGTCGTTCACATCATTATATATGTACTTTCTTTACTTCCCATCCGACTTATCCTATGCCATATGACCTATCCATTGTAAGAAAAAAGAATGAATAACAAGTATGAAAATAAACGCGCGCAATTCGTAGGTTAAAATTAATCTTTTTATTTTATATCATTATGCGCACTAGCATAATTAGCAACGTTGCAATGCATCGCAATCTTTAGGCTGCATTATAAAGAGTGCTGCAACGACATAAACGATAACTTTTCTCATGATGACACTTATGATCTAAATTGTTTTCTATACAATTGCCGCCTATCGATAAAGCCTGGGCAGGCTCGCTGCAGCGAAGGATGCATCTCGGCGTCAGTCTTTGTTCGCGCGCGGGAGTATTCTGACGTGAGTGATTTTTTTTTTATAAATATGTAAAAGTATTTCACCATTAACGCGAAATGGTAGAATACATTTGCACATTTATGTGACTAAGTGAAAGTGACAATTTTTTTAGTGCAGCACAAAAAAAGAAACTGACACAATGAAACAATACGAGCCTTCTAAAGAAAAAGTAAAACTCGATATAATAGAGGAGGATGGGGAAGAGGAGGATGTCCTCGTTGACGCTTCCCTCAACGAGGATGACGCTCTCTTCAATGTTTCCGATGAGGAGCAGAAGCAAGAGGACGCGGGCAGCCTTCTGCCCTTTAATTTTGACAATGTCATTCCTGAGGAGTGCCATGAATTCATTGTGGGCATCCTCCAGCTTTCACACGAATTCTAGCACTTCCTACACTTCCTCGCTTCTCAGCAGGAAGAAAAGGAAGTGCAGGAAGAAGCCCAAGAGGAATAGAGAGAAGGAGAGAAAGGAGGAGGGTGTAGAGAAGGTAAGAATATTTTATTATATATATATATTGTATATTTTTTTTAAATATAGCATGTCCGCGTTATAATACCGCGCCGTCCCTTTGTTCACGTTACAGTACCGCGACGCATTTGTCAGCGTTATAGTACCGCGCCGTCCCTTTGTCTACTCCTATCGAGTCGCAACATCGACGATGTGTCACCAATCTCCTAGACAAAACATCTTGTTCGCGTTATAGTACCGCGACACATTTTGGGGTTGGTGCGGGATCCGCGGCGGCGGCCCGC
>NW_017299842.1:6227-10668 GCF_001594075.2 Trachymyrmex cornetzi | reverse complement strand
CCCCAATGATACGCAGTGTCACAACATGGCGGCACGTATCATTGCTACCGATGTTTACATAAACACCGATAGCGCCGGGACTTCCCCATGCTTATGAGTACCCCCGCGTCTTTTCCCGCGCCCTCAAGTACCCCCCGCGTCCCGCACCCCCCTCAGAGGATCTGGGTTAGGACCGCCCTAGTATATCTACTCTTCACAATTCTTTTCATGTTCCGTGATGGTAAGTCATTCAAATTCATTTTACTTATTTATCTGTCTAATGAGACTTTTTCTACATATAAATGTCAGATTATCAACGCTGCATTTTTGTCAATTTTTGAGTGACATAAGCATTGCGGACATGTGAGCTAATTGGAATTGTATCTTCCTTGCTGAGGAGGACTCCAAAGAGAGTCGAAACGTTCAAATAAAGAAGACATCAATCTATTCTTTGAATATTGATTGTGCACTATAATATTTGCGCTGTTTATCATCGCTGACTCTCATTAGCCTACTATATTTTTTGTTTATTATATTGTCCAATAAATCAAATTATCTATCTATCTATAGCGTTTGATGCTTCTCAGCAATTCCAGCTAACGCTAAATATTCACAGGAAGTTCGATTCGTATTACCAATATACCAAATGTTTCAGAACAGTAAAAGAATCGTTACAGAATGTGCAAATATTGATGAAATGTTCAGAATATTGAGTGAATATTCCTTGTATATTTCAAGAAAATCACGAGCTAATGAGCAGTGCACATCTCCGCCGACGAAGGGCATTTATTCGTAAACAAGAATCACCTGGGAGAGAATATAAGGAGCGCAACACTTCGCCTGTGAAGTAGAGAGGTGTCGGGTGGCTCAATCGTGCTCGGTCTGTGGACTTACAATCCGCGGATCAAAGTTCGATTCCGCCCGCGCCTCGCATATATATATATATATATACATGCGTTTTTTCTGCGCTTGTACGCATGGTTAAGGGAATAATTGTCTCAAATATTCTAGGGAGTGTGTCGTCTGTTCTGATTAATTGATGTGTTTCAGGCGTTTTAGCGTTCGCTTCATTATTATCATGTCGTTGCTTGAAGCAAAATCTGTTAGTTTATGTGGTTGTCACAGTCTTGTAATCCTGTCTAAAGGGTTTTTTGAAAGTTTTCCCCTATTGTCCCACTCTGGATCCACAATTTTCTATGATCCAATACCATACTACTCCTGTTTATAAAAAAAATCTTAATTCGTTATGTAGGTTAAAATTTAAATTACTCAAGTAATTCCTTGTTCAACTGAATCTATAAAAAAAATTTTCTATGAAGTGAGCCCCAAAATTGGGCTCCAAGGTAAAAACATATTAAATGTCTAAAGTAGAATTTTTAATCGTCAGTTTAAAAATTGATTCACGGACGATCTGACCTGGAATTTTTGGAAAAATTAAAATTTTACGGAATATACAGGGTATCCGAAAAATCGCTTGCAATATTTCGGGAAGTGATTCAGGACCCATAAAGAAGAAAAAAATCTATATAAACATAGATCATGGGAAATAAGTCGATTCCGAGCTATAACCACTTTTATGTTTAAAAATTGTAATTTATTTTTCGTAATCATAATCATAATTTATAGTGTTTTAACATGAATAACTACCTTTCGGATTATTTTGGCGTTACCCAGGAAGCCCAGGATATAGTCCGCTTGGCATCTCTGTAGTAAAGCAAAAAAATTTTTAAATAAGATAAAATGAAATTTAAAAAAGAGAGATGCCAAGTGGACTATATCCTGGGAATCCTGAGTAACGCCAAAATAGTCCAAAAGGTAGTGATTTATGTTAAAACACTATGAAATAAATTATGATTGTGATCATGAAAAATAAATTACAATTTTCTTAACATACCAGGTATGTAAATATGGAACCGGAATTTACCAATAGATGGCCATAGCTGTCAATGTAGTTGCCGTCAGACCGCGTCATTGACGCCATTTCCTTGTTCTGACATCTGACAAAGATTTTCAACTCACAATAATACAAGTTTCATACAATAGTATAGTTTGTAATAGCGTTGAACATGTCGAATTTTGTGCCTGGAAACTACGATTTGCGGACAGCATTGATTTTCTGTTGAATGCTTGTCGAAGCTTACGCATGCTCTTGGTAAATCACAGTGCTTTGAGTGGTTTAAAAAATTCAAAAGTGGCGATTTTGACGTGAGAAACGAAGAACGTGGAAAACCACCGAAAAAGTTTGAAGACAGCGAATTGCAAGCATTGTCGGATGATGATGACGCTGAAACTCAACAACAACTCGCGGATCAATTGAATGTGACACGAGAAGCCGTCTCCATACGTTTGAAATCCATGGGAAAGATCCAGAAGATGGGAAAATGGGTTCCACATGAACTGAATGAAAGACAGCAGGAAAACCATTTGCGAAATGCTGCTCGCCAGGTACAAAAGAAAGTCATTTCTCCATCAAATTGTGACTGGCGATTGAAAAGTGAATGTATTTTGAGAATCCTAAGCGTAAAAGATCATGGGTAACTCCAGGCGAACCATCGACATCGACTGCAAGGCTATGGACGGAAGACAATGCAAAATCGCTATGGACGGAAGACAATGCTCTGTGTTTGGTGGGATCAGAAAGGTGTGGTCTATTATGAGCTGCTAAAACCTGGCGAAATCGTTAATACTGAACGCTACCGACAACAAATGATCAATTTGAATCAAGCTTTGCATGAAAAACGACCAGAATATCAAAATAGGCAACACAAAGTGATTTTGCTTCATGATAATGCACCATCACACACAGCAAAACTGGTCAAGGAAACGATTGAGGCGTTTGGTTGGGAAATACTTTCGCATGCGGCTTACTCATCAGACTTGGCTCCGTCCGATTACTACTTATTTGCATCGATGGGACACGCACTTGCTCAGCAGCGCTTCACTTCTTACGAAGATGTGCGAGAATGGCTAGATGACCGGTTTGGCTCAAAAAAGCAACAATTTTTTTGGCGTGGCATCCACAAATTGTCAGACAGGTGGGAAAAATGTATAGCTAACGATGGGCAATACTTCGAATAAAATATTTTGTATCATTTTCATGCAATAAACGTGTATTTTCTATTAAAAAATTCCGGTTTGATATTTACATACCTGGTAAAAGTAGTTATAATTCGGAAACGACTTATTTCCGGATTTATGTTTACGTAGCTTTTTTTCTTCTTGTTGTATCCTGAATCACTTCCCGTAGTATTGCGGGCGATTTTCGGGACACCCTGCATGGAACATTCTCGGAATATATAACGACAAATAAAATTTTTATCCGACATTCAAACGTTTTTCCCAAATAGCACACAACGTCCATCGGACGTCCAAATTTGGTTTTTATTTAGTCCGAACGTTCATGGACTTAGTATGAATATTTTAAAAACGTACGTTATTCAACGTACAAAGAATGTTCACATTTGGACATTTAAAAAATGTTCATCTCGTGCAAAAGATTTTCTAAATCTGCTCACGACGTGTTGCTTTCACTGATTTAACAAGTGAAAATTTTTTAAAGATCGCGCGAGGAGTTTTACTTTTGTTAGTACCTACGGACGTCTTCTGAACGTCCCATGGACGTCTGTGCTGTGTTGAAAATTTTCAACGACAAAAAATCTATACTGCATACTACTACATGGGCTGAAAAGTCCCGGGATTTTTCAATTGGTGGCGCCACTAGAAAATGAACATGGCTCATTTCGAGAGGCTCATCTGTCACTAGTTTATGTATGAAGTTTCATGACATTTCGTCCATTCGTTTACAAGCTACAGTCGTTTGAGTGACGCTACTTTCGCCTTCGTAAAAAAAAATGGAAAAACAGGAATATCGCATCTTGATCAAACATTGTTTTTTGATGGGAAAAACTTCTGAACAATCATTGCAATGGTTGCAGAAGTGTTATCCCACATCTGCTCCTTCGAGAACAACAGTTTATCGGTGGTTTAGTAAATTTAAAATGGGTCGTACAAGCACCGAAGACGCACCTCGCTCTGGAAGGCCAAAAGAGGCTACGAATGCGGAAATCGTAAAGCAAGTGCATCGAATCGTTTTGAGTGATCGTAAAGTGAAGTTGAGCGAGTTAGCTGAGGCCGTGGGCATCTCAAAAGAACGGGCGGGATACATTTTGCACGATCTTTTGGAGATGAAAAAGCTATCGGCGCGATGGGTGCCGCGTTTGCTGACCGTTGACCAAAAACAGCAGCGTGTTAATGATTCAACGGCCGGTTTGGCGTTGTTGCAGTGTAATCGAGCGGACTTTTTTCGACGTTTTGTGTCGATGGATGAAACGTGGGTCCATTACCATACGCCTGAGTCCAATAGGCAGTCTGCAGAGTAGCTGGAAAGCCACGAAACCCGACCAAAGCGGCCAAAAGACCAACGCTCGGCCGGGAAGGTTATGGCCTCTGTTTTTTGGGATGT
>NW_017299842.1:2689-5884 GCF_001594075.2 Trachymyrmex cornetzi | reverse complement strand
GAAGGCTTGGACGTTTCGTACTACAGAAAGGGCATCGAAATGTTGGAAAATCGCTATACCAAGTGTATCACCCTCGAAGGCAACTATGTTGAGGAATAAATATAACTTTGCCCAAAAAACGTTTGTTTTCATTAAAAATCCCGGGACTTTTCAGCCCATATAGTATTTAGGTACATCATGGTACATAACCCGTACCGTATCAATACGGGGTGTACTACATCGACAAGAGAGAGACTGTGGAGATTTCTAATCGAAGACGATATACATGATAATTGGTACTGTGAAAGTACAGCGTATAATTTCCTAACCTGAAAATAGTCGTTATAACATTAAGATTAAATATTACACAGTAACTAACTGGATGTTCAATCGAACTGCACAAATTTCTATCAGGACCATATTGAACAAATGTATCATAACTATACATCCATAATTATATAGAAATTCGTAGATCATCGAAGTGCAGCGGTTTCCATACGATTTTAGAAGTCAAGGATAGTGAATGGCGGTATGCAACCGGATGGGTAACCGTTTCGAAGCACTATGAAATTAGTTCCCGAATTCAGGGAAAAACGTTTTTTTTATCATAATTTTATGATGTGTATTCTGGAATAAGATATTAATCGATAATAATACTCATATAATAATCATTTTGTCTTGATTGTAGTCTAAAATTTGTTTAATATATTAATTTAGTCCAGTTTTAGTCCATTGCGACCTAAAATGGACGTTTTTAAGAAGTCCAAAATGGTAACACTGGATGTCTTTAAAACGTTTTTAAAATATTCATGGATCTAATCTGGATGTTTTTAATATATCCAAAATGTCCTACATGTACGTTTTAAATACATTTTTAAAACGTTACTGTGCTGTCTGGGTTATACCGTAAATATTCAAAATGTTTTGGAGTATTCTTGGAATATTTTTGAAGGATTTTAGGGACATTTTATGAATATTTCAAGAATATTTAGCGTTTATTGGATTGTAGTTGAAACCGTTCAAATCACAAATTACTAAATTTTAACCGTTGGAACACACAGAAAAATACGTAAGTAATAATTACTTATTTTAAGTATTTAAAAGTTCAAATATCTGCAAATCTATCATAAGTTCATTAGAAGCATTAAATTTATTCAAAATATATTCTGAATCCTAATAAGTATAATACTTTAATCAAGTTTATTAAATTAAAACAAATTCGATTTGCTTATTATAAAAAGTTCGTTTCTTCGATCAATTTTATAATATTCTTCGAAAGAAAATAAATTCTTGTTTTGAATACATAATAATGGGTTTTTCTAAAATTTTGTAATGAGTACATTTTAATTATATATCAAGAAAATATTTTTTGTTAAAGATAACCGCTACTTAAAAGAAAGTAAATAAACTGAGTAATCACTTTTCTTAGCAGTAGATTGATTTTTTTTGTGTGAATAACGGAGACAGATCTGTCGCTCGAATTGCTTATTTTAGCAGCATGTGAAATTGTACTTTAAAATTATCGACTTTTTTAAGACTGGCCAAATTCTACTTTATTCCTTCTCATTAGTCGAGCTAAACGACTTACTGTATAAATAACAACTTGTGTGAAAAATCGCTACCGACTCATTACCTCCACAATAGAGTAGTAAGCCTTAAACCATAAAGAATTGACCAGTCGATTATTCTTTTCACATTCGACTGTGATTCATCAATTTCTTAAGGCTTAAGGCTTACTACTCTATTGTATTTGCGGGGTTATAGAATCACCCTGATGAAAATAAAAATCGGAGCGTAAGTCGAATGTAATGAAAAAGTAGTAGAAGCGTAAACAGAACTTCTAAGAGAAGAAAATTCTTTCAATTTTCGTTTCTTAGAAGTTCCGCTTACGTTTCTATTATTTTCCCATTACATTCAACTTACGTTCCGATTTTTATTTTCATCAGGGTAACTTTGTAACACAACAATTTCTTCTTTGTCTGTTGAATCATGTACGACACAAATGATTAGTTTAGCTTTAAATGTTTTGACTCTCTTTGGAGTCCTCCTCAACAATATTAAATGCAACAAACGCCAAAATTCATCCTTAATCCACCATTAAGTCACAAAACAGGTTACCAAACGAACATGTTAATTGGGAAGTTATTTTTTTTTAACTAAGTTAAAGTTAACAGCCTTAAAAATTTAATTTAATTAAAGTACAAGTTAATCCGTAATAAAATTGATTGAATTAAAAGTTAAGTTAATAAAAAAAGTAATTGAAAAGTTAAAAGTTAAATTTGGTTCGAACGAACAACCAAAAAAAAAGAAAAAATTTGACGATTTTACATAATTTTTTGTATTTTTACTTTCTCATAGCTTATTTATTAAAGAATCTGGTTATTTTTGTTTACAAGTAACGTTTATACAATATAAAATTGTAACAATGCACCCCATAAATGCATTGTACCCGGCAGAACATTCCGCCGGATGCCGCCGCTGAGGGACCTCTGGTCACTCGCGAGCGATGAGGGCGCGGTGCGCCCGAAATCTTTTTTAAACGCGAAAGCAAAATTCACAGGTCGCAGCCGTCTCGCCGAGAAACGCCGAACGCGTACGAGACACGCCGAACCAAACGTCTCCCGCTCGCATTGTTCAACCAACGGAGATCGCCGAACGACTCCGGAACAATATGAGCGGGAGCAACAAGCGGGTATATAAACCGCGCGATTGTTAACATCGGGGCCAAAAACGCTCCAAGCTTCCTTTGGCAAATCCGCTACCTAAGATTCCGAATACGATTCCGCTCCTCGCTCGACCTGCAGCACTAGTACAGCGGTCCAGAGTTCTGGGTCACTGCCGAGTATTCTCGGTCAGCCGCAGACCGGCTTCCAAGACAGACGCACGATCGGCGAGTTCGCTAAAGGGGAGGATTCTCCCCCTTGTCGAGGTTTCTCGACCGTCGACTCGCGCTTCCGTCGCCTCTCGCGACTCCGGTCGCATATACGGGCCCGGGGCCACTGTTGCGGAGACGTTGGACCGAGGGTAGAGATTCCTCTGCCTTCACCGAGTGTTCTCGGACGTCGCGACACGTCCTACGGCCGCGAAAACGCGAATCGCCAAACCCGCGCCGCGATCACGCCGCGCCCCATCACTGGCGTATACCAGCGTTTCGCCCGCGATCTAGATCTCGCTAGAGATACCCGCGCTGCTGCATCTGGCACTCTTGTACATATA
>NW_017299842.1:1476-1757 GCF_001594075.2 Trachymyrmex cornetzi | reverse complement strand
TAGGAAAAAAGCAACAAATTTTTGACAACTTCAATCACACGCTATCAATTTTAAAACCGCGGGAGGTTTGCCATACTTGCGTTTTCTGCATGTTTACCTAATAAATGACGAATTATGACGATTTCAAGCGGTAACAAATCATGACCATTTTAGTGTCATCATCTCCCGGACTATTAGGTGTTAAACTTAATTCCTATCGCTCGCTACTAGAGGGTGCTAGCTCCAACGCTGGCGAGTTTCGACGATGAAGTCATATGTCTTTTGTAGTGTAGATATCGCTG
>NW_017299842.1:536-1245 GCF_001594075.2 Trachymyrmex cornetzi | reverse complement strand
AGAGACAAATAACGTCCAGGACAGCCGAAAAAATTTGAAGATGTCGAGCTGCAAGAATTGCTTGAGAATCCAGCTCAAACGCTTTTAGAGTTGTCGAAACAGTTAAATGTTACTCCAATAGCCGTCTCAAAATGCTTGCATGCCATGGGAAAGATCCATAAGGAAGGGAGATGGTTACCACATGAGTTGTCAGAAAGTGCAATTTCAAATCGTTTGACTATTGCAACTTCTTTGCTTACCAGGTAAAAAAAGAGTTTTTTGTGGCGCATCGTGACTGACGATGAAAAATGGATTTATTTTGATAATCCCAAGCGGAAAAAATCATGGGTGGACCCCGGTCAACCATTCGCTTCAACGCTGAAGAGGAATATTCACAGGCATAAGACCTTGCTGTGCGTTTGCTGGGACTAGGAAGGTGTGCTGTATTACGAACTCTTGGGTCCAAATGAAACCGTTACAGCTGATCGCTACAAACAGCAATTATACCGATTGAGTGACGAATTAATGCAAAAAAGATCATCCGTAGCCAACAATCGACGAAAAATCATTTTGTTGCATCGCGCGACCGCATGTCGCGAAAAGTGTGAAGCACTTCTAGAACTTGAATGGGAAGTTCTCCCGCATCCAGCGTACTCTCCAAACTTGGCATCGTCGAATTACCATCTCTTCCGATCGATGCAACACGCACTTACGGACACACACTTCTCCA
>NW_017299842.1:0-451 GCF_001594075.2 Trachymyrmex cornetzi | reverse complement strand
TGTTGCCAGAGAGATGGGAAAAAGTAGTAGAAAATGGAGGAAATTACTTTGGTTAAGGTATTCATTCATCTTCCCTTCGAAACGAATTAATTTTGGAAACGAAAAAACGGCAGGAATTAAGTTTAACACCTAATATATACTCATTAGCCTCTCGTATTGTATCTGAGGATTGACTTCAAAGAATTCAAATTAAAAATTCATATAGTTATCGATAAAATGTAATCAACAAGGCAACCTCGTGAGATGTCTAATTTTAATAAAACTTTGTGAACTTATGTGTGTAACTCACATAAAGAGATAATTTTAGAAAATATCAGTTTCGGCGGAAAAATGGTTTGAAGGGGTGAAATCATCCCTTATGTATACAGCGGTTTTTAGCTTTTTCCGTTATATCTCAAAAACCATTTCAGATATCAAAAAATGCTTTATATAAAAGTATTGCAATAAAATT
>NW_017299841.1:0-1019 GCF_001594075.2 Trachymyrmex cornetzi | reverse complement strand
GTTTAACCATTTTTCTGTATATCGGCCTTGCTTGTACTCAATATGTAGTTAATTTTACTATAATATTGTGGTTAAATAACTTAACTCTTGAAAATGTGTATTAAATTTGACTCAAATTTAATTTATTATATAGTAACAATAAGTTCAAACATTAATATGACCGCTTTAATTTGAAACTAAAAAATGGATTGATTTTGACACATATTGAAGTTAAAAATAACAAAATGTTATTAAAAGTAAGGGATAGGTTTGCTCTTTAAGGCTCCATACTACTCAGCCAAGAACTCTAAGTTGACGGTAGCGATAGTCATACATTCAACGTAGTTAAGGCCATGTGCCATGGCACATAAAAAAACTTAAGGCGTAAGACTTAAGCAGTAAGCGAATCGACCAATCACAATAGAGACCGTAAGACCATACGTAAGCAATAGTGAACATGTTGATTTCGTTACTGCTTAAGTCTTACGTTTTAAGTTTTTTTTATGTGCCATGGCCTTTACAGCGTAGTGTTACAGCACCGCACCACGATAAATGGCTAAATTTGTAGACGTGGAAAAGTGACATTTTGATGACTAATTTATATTGCATGCCATTTCGTTATTATTTGTTTGTGAAAATGTGACTTGTCTCGTACTTCTCAAAGTCGTAATTATCGATGAGAACTAAAGTTATCTTGGAATTTTAAATGTAAAAATGTACGTTTTACTCGTTTCAACATCTGTCAGACTATTTGTTACTATCCGAATACAGGTTCACTTTACGTGCCTTTTACGACCATTTACTGTCCTAGGAGGACACGACATTTTTCATCGATTTTTACAAGTGCTTTAAAGCGATCTCCTCATTTTGTTTCATCAAATTGTCTATATTTAAAAATGGCGTGCAACATAAATTAATGTGATAAATTATAAATTAATAAAAAACTAATAAGTTTTTATAGACTCCTGTAATTAAAACAATCTTAACAGAATTACCTTTTTATAAAAAGGTAAAAAAAAGGCGCCAAGTGTTCATGTACC
>NW_017299840.1:41281-42178 GCF_001594075.2 Trachymyrmex cornetzi | reverse complement strand
TATCTTTTCCCTTATTTAAACATTCAAACCAACAGATAGATCACGTTATGTACCTTTATGCGTATAAGAATATTCCACGACCTTTTTTTAAAGAAGTACTTCTATTAAATAATAAATAAAAGCGTATATTAACAGTATATTAGTAATAATGTATGTTACATTTGTGTTTAATAATTAAGCAATTTATAACAAAATAGAAATCTTTCTGAATGCGAGGACGAATATCTTTTTCTTCCTTTTTCTTCTAATAAAATTAAACTAATTTTAGATATATAATTTAGAATGTAATAGATTCGCCTCGCATAAGGATGTTAGTTAAGGAAAACCGAATTTTTATTGTAAAATTAAAACTCTCAACTATTAAGACTAAACCTATAGAGTGGGGAGTAGGGCTTACGCGGAGCCATGCTACCTTATCTTAAGGAACCAAGGGCGAGTATAGGTTCTACCAAATTTTGAGGAGTGTTGATTGGTCCTGAAAGGACACTCCCACATTCATTTCCAAAATATAAAAGGAGCTCTCAAAAGCAGTCGAGACGCAGTTAATTCTATTCTTCAATTCAGTTCAGTTCAAGACACTTATTCTTTTATACATTCGATTCAATTCAGTTAATACAGTTAATTCTATTCTTCAATTCAGCACAGTTAATTCAGCTTAGTTTAGTTACACGCACAGTTAATTCAGTTTAGTATTTCATTTCATTCTTACATACAGTTTTGATCAGAAATTAACTTGATCAAGGTAAGAACTATCCTCGCGCTTCCTCAGAAATACATTCCATATTTTCCTTTTTATTTTTCTGTTTCACTCTTATATTTTTCTTTTTATTATTAAACGAAAATATTATATACATCAAATCGCTGAAACCTAAATCTCTGCTCTGCGTCTCACTTTAT
>NW_017299840.1:39373-40927 GCF_001594075.2 Trachymyrmex cornetzi | reverse complement strand
GAAAAACTATCCAATACTTCCCAGTGAACATTATTAACCGCACAACCTAATCTCCGATCCCCGAGTAAATTGCTTAAATGCATTGACTCAAAATACGGAAAAAATCTCAAATAAAATACGTAACACTTTATTACTCATTAGACAAAACAAGTATAACATTAGATAAAATAAGTATAACGCAATAGCACTGATAGCATTCTCTAAATACAGATCCAACGTATCTTTGGACACTATACGAGCGTTGCGATCATGACACAATCATTGAGCTTCTTCTAAACTAATTTTCTAATGTTTAAAATTTTATAGAAAATAATATTGGCATTTAGAGAGATAAAAAGAACTTTACGTATTATATACATACATTATCGATAAATAACATCGTAGAAACTTATTTAAACGCAATAAAAGATCAAAGAGGTATATGGATGAAACCGAGAAGTAACCATTTCTGGAGTGAAATTGTTCTGAAGACGTATACTGAGTTAGAGAGAAAATTTTTGAATGCGAAAGGATACATTTGTGTTTAACTTAATAAAGAAAAAATTAATGAATTAAAGTTTTAAGGTAACTAAATTGAATTAAACATTATTAAGTATCTTAAAAACTACAAATCATTTTCTGCGAAAATAATGGCCGAGGTTATCGTAATACACTTCTACGCAGGGGGTAGTTCGCCGCTAGATAGTCTGTTAAATGTTGACGAATGATTGATCCAGTGATATCGTCACGATCCCGATTGCTTCTATCTATTGGCTGTTGATATATTACTTGTGCTTCAGTCATCTCATTGAGCCATTGTTGAACAAATTCTTCATTTTTAGCTACCAATAAATTGTGCAAAATGCAACAAGCACTTGTAATGTTTGGAACGAACGAGTAATTAATATCAATCCTTTTTAGAAGTATCCTCCAACGTCCTTTCAATTGACCAAATGACATTTCTATTTTAACCCTCGCTGAATTTAGATGAACATTGAATGACTCCTGTTCGGCTGTAACTGTCCCTGAATAACTCTTTATTACCCATGGCAAAAGTGGGTACGCTGGATCTCCGACGATTAAATACGGTACTTCTAAGCCATTAATATTTCGCGTACTCTAAAATATGAATATACTATACGCATATGTTATACGCACATGTTAATTCTTGTTTGCTGGGATGTGTGTGTGTGTGTGTGTGTGTGTGTGTGTGTGTGTGTGCGCGCACGCGTGTATTTTATAATGTATTTTGTTGCTTTACCTGTGGAATAATATTTTTAGCATTTCTGTATAAATTGGAATCTTTGAAAACTGCAGCATCATGAGTATTTCCAGGGTGCCGAATACAAATATTTCTAAATCTGTATATATAAGAGTAATTAATTATTTATGACCACTTATTTAACTATTATTAATATAAATTAACCAATAAATAACGTATACCTGCATTTGTCATCGACAACTGCTTGTAAATTAAAGGAAGGCCAACCCTTACGGTTAACGTAGTCTCGATAACCCTCTGATGGTGCTAATATTGGTATATGTGAACCATCGATGCATCCGATAATTTGCGGT
>NW_017299840.1:35106-38121 GCF_001594075.2 Trachymyrmex cornetzi | reverse complement strand
TATTTATTTATTTATTTATGTGCACGTATATATGTTCACGCGCGCGCGCGTGTGATTTATATGGATATACACTAACCTAGAGTCCCTATGAAGATTCTTATAGGGACTCTACACTAACCATTTGTTTTTTTCTTAGATTTTGTCTTTTTCTTATCGCTTTCTTTTTCTCCCTCTGATTCTGCTATTTCTATTTCTGCATTGTCAGCTACAAAATTTTCTGAATCCTCTGCTTCTTCCACAGACAATTCTATAAAGTATTGATACATTGTATTAATAAAGAATCAAATAACTCTATAATAATCAAAATAATAATCGAAGTTAATGAAAATAAATTCTTCGTATATTACGTCGAATATTATCTTGGGCACTAGACGAATCAATGCCGCGATTATTAATCGCATCAGCGGATGGTCTCCCACCAAAAAGTTCTTCCATCGCATCATAAAATGGAAAACTCATACGATTGGCACCGCTAACGCTGTTGTTGCGTTTACATTTAAAATATATCTCTTTTAAATGTTTTAACTTGGTTTTCATTTGTGCGCCAGTTTTAATAAAACCCATTTCCTTCATTTTAGGTTCTAGCGATTTGTATATATCAATATGTTTATGGCGCTTTCCATCCATTAATTGGATTATTCGTTTTTCAATACATAATTCAATCAAAATTGTTGTTTCTGTATCCGTCCAGTTTGATCCTTTTCTCGGATGTGTACTATTCGTAGACTCATACGAGCACTCTTCGGTTTGCTCATCTAGTGATGAAAAAGTTTTTAAAATATCTCAAAATATTTTTTTTTAATGTAGTATTTTACAGGGCTCGGTCTTATTTCAAATAAATTTATTTAAAATACATATTTTAAAAATAAAAAAAAATTAAAAAGAGTAATTTGGTATTTATTATCTCATATAACTTCTTCTGATTTATTTCTTATTTAATATTTTAAATAAGTTTTTAGAATTTATTTTATATTTTTTATTTCAAATAAGTTGTATCAGTTGTTTTACCGACTCCAATGATTTTATATTTTAAATAAGTTTTTGGAACCTATTTTATACTTTATTTTAAATAAGTCGTATCAGTTATTTTACCGAGCCCTAGTATTTTAAATGTATGATGATTTTAGAAAAACAACTTGAACTTTTTTTTAGATTTTTAATTTTTTTTCAGAAATATACATAATACGGAAATATATAGTAATATAGAAATTCTGTATAATTGTGAAATTTATTAAGGTATTCCCAAATTATATGAAAAATTCCCAAATTATATGTTTATAAAAATATTCTAAGAAAAATGTTTACCATTAGGTAAAACTCTAATTGCGGTTATCTGATTATTATCATGAGATTCAACAGCAGCAGCAGGAACAGGAACAGTTGTTGAACACGAACTTTTTGAATTTTTTGAACACGACGTTTTATACATTTTTTCAACAAGTTACTCTTTACGAGAAATGTATATCAACTATATACAACCAACGGCATGACCTACGTCAAATTTGAGATTAACAAATGATAGTTGTAGGTCGGGTAGCGCGCATTTACATCGAAGTTACAGGCGGTCTATTTCAGGTCAGGTCACCAAAAACCGAAGCCTGACCTACAGCCAGGCCAGGTCATTTTTCAAATGTTTACAGCGAGGGACCTAAATAATTTAGGTCGAATTTGGGGTATAGGCCGCTTCCTAAATTCACGGTGTAAACGTAGCTAATGACACATGAATAAATATTCCGCAAAAGGAAATGCAATCTAACCAAATTATCTGTGTGCTCATTCTGTCGTTTAATACTTGCTGGTTGAAGGGCATATACATACGTTATACAACATTATATATTTAAATAGTTATAGCGTTGTATATTTAAATAATTATAGTATTTTCTATGAAATAACGCATATCACAAGATTTTTAGCATATATTTTATCTTTTTCAAGTGTCAACTGGAAAAGATAAAATATATGCTAAAAATCTTGTGATATGCGTTATTTCTCATAGAAAATACTTTTTTATTTATTATCAATAACGCTGAATATTTTATTAACGTCGTTAAATAATAAAACATGAGGCATAAAGTAGGATATATACCTATAAAAATTCATTCAAAGTATAATATCATCAGAATTATCTCATGGCTTTTACAGGAGGTAGTAAATAGCATTAGATTTCATGTAAAATCTCAATATCATGTTCAATTGAAACTAAATCCTAAAAGGATAAAGCATTTGGAACTGATCCGCAAGTAGTACATGGGGTTTAATTGTGGACAGTTGTCATTATTTCACTTAATTATAGTTAAAACATATAAAACGGTACTTATTTGAAATAAAATCATCCATAATGTAATCTTTATGATCGATCATAACTACAAAATATTTCATTAACTGTTTGATATCGTTCTAGATAAAAATATGAAATTTTTTTTCAAGGGTGATCCATAGCTAGTGACCTTAATATACATACATCTATAAATAAAAATTCCGTGAAAAGAAAGACAATCTAATCTAGATTATCTGTGTCTATTCCGTTGTTCAATACTTGTTGGTTTAACGGCATTTAACATACGTTATATCTCCCAGTGAACATATCTTACAGTGTAGTTCCCACAACGTTCTTAGAGAAACTGCGAGAACTATTTCTGAAAATCTTATAAAAAATATTATAACGTGTTTGTGTCTTGAAGAGCAAGAACTAATTCAGCTAAAATATTAGCCTACCGTTCGGAAACTATGACAGAGACACTAGAAAGAACGCTGGCACCATTAATGACCATCGGCGGGTTCTGCAATTTGGGCATGTTCGAATATCCTGTTGGACAACTTAGGTCATATATTTCTTGCCTGTATGCTTTGGCCAAATGGAGCCTTCTTATATACTTCTTTTACTATCCATCATACACCGAGAATTTTCTGATACGTAAAACAATATACATGGATGATATCGTATCGTCGGCCACCATTATATTAATTCTCATTAGTATCTGTCGTTTTAAGGTAAAAATTTAAAATGTACTCTCA
>NW_017299840.1:31941-34929 GCF_001594075.2 Trachymyrmex cornetzi | reverse complement strand
AAACTCAAGCTATGCAGTCTATCTTATTCGGCCCTCTCGATAAACTGCTGTTCCTTACAAATCGCACGCAGCAAGTCCTGATATACAATCCTTTTCCGCATTCTTCCTCTCCTCGTGCCATTCTATCTGGAATATTCTAGGGTTCCATTCTCGTAGTTTTACTTTTAATATTTTTGTCTCTGATTTGTCTAACGTTTCTCTGTCCTCCGATCGTTTCATTTATGCAGACGATGTAATTCTTCTCAAATCCTTTCATCCATTCGATGCTTTAGTAGATTATTCTGTTTTAAATAAAGATCTAAAATCTATTGCCGAATAAACAATTCAAACAGTGAAATATACAAAATTATAGACTTCTCTAATTATTACAATAAAATATAACAGCGAAGTTTAACTGGGTGTTAGGAGACTGCGCTGGGTGCTATCTTGCACAAAAATTAATTGTGAATAATAAATTAGATTTGTACGTTTCGGCTTACGTTTTGAGCCAGCCTCAGTAATAATTATCGCTAATCGCGCTAAATACTATGTTGACCTGTATATCACAAAATCGTAGTTCCCTCCAATTATGCAGTCGTAGTGGAAATGTGGTGAGAAACAATCATCCTCAACATAGTCTGATGTTGTGCCAACCAGTTGCAAAGCTGAGTGGAGCAAATGGTGGATCTCAAGATATTATTTGTATCAAGATTTTTTGGACACATAGAGATTAATTTTATATTATTTAAAAATAATATGGCAAAAACTGACCCCACCTCCAACATGATCATACGCGAATCCAAACATCGTCAAGTCATTAAACAAATTTAAGACTCACGATTATCAATGTGCGATTAAAAATAATTTAAGATCCAAAAAAGACTGTCATGTTTGTTCCGATATTGGTCACATAGTAACCGTTAAAACAAAAAGAGATATGGCATCATAACATAAAGAAGCCTGTCGGTCAATTACAAAAATAAACATATATTATAACTTGTTGAGAATTTCTATGTAACCATAATTTAATGCCTCAGTGTCAGTTTGAATGTTGAGACCATTTGATTGGCGATTTATGTAGAGTATCTCCGATATTGTTCGTTTATTACAATTTCTCTCAGTATCCAGAATTCTCACATTATCCCAGTCGAAGTCATAACTGCAATACACCCTATGCTCTGTGATAACTGAACGAGTGGATGTAAATCTACATATATGGTTACGATGTTCTGCGAATCTCTTTTAGTTTTCTTCCCGTTTGGCCTATATAGGAATCGCAATTACGATCGCATTCGATCTCGTAAATCACATTCCTTTTGGAAAATCTTTGCAAAGGTTCTTTGTGTATTGTAATAAATTTTTTAAGTTTATTGATACTATAATGAACAACCACCTTATAAGACAGACCATTAATAAATTTGCAGAACTTATTAGATATTCCATTGATGGAAGGAATTGTAAATCATCTGATTCGTTCTTTTTTAGTCTTTAAATCTTTAGTAGAAATCTTATAATTATAATTGCATCTTTGAATTAATTTTTTGATCCTATCAGACAATGTTTCAAAAATAAATTTCAGCGGATAGTCATTTTCTAATACAATTTTAATCAAAAAATTTAAATTTCTTTTGTAAAATTCTGAATGTGAGAAATAAAAACTCTTTCGATGATACCCTTCTTTTGTGAAATCGTATTGTGAGATCAATAATTCAAAAATCTGCCCGAAAAAATGGGTTTTTTTGCAGGGTTGTTAAAGTTACCGTTTTTTAGTAACGCGTTACAGTTATTGTTATTTGCGGTAAAAAGTAATTCGTTACTCTTTACTCGTTACCGATTCTAAAAGTAAAGAGTTATTGTCACTTAAAGTATCGGAAAAATCGTTACTTTTTTGCTATTGTTCAAAAATGATTGCATTTATGCAAATTATATTATAACTACATAAGAACAAATCGTTTTTTAATATATATTTTTGTTTTATTTTATTTGTTCTTCATTTGCTCTTTAATATGATACTCTTTAATAATGGAATATTTAAATTTGTACATATATCTTAACTTTAAGCTGGAAATACTTTGTATCGCTAAATCAGGAATTTTTGTTTAATAATAGAGATAACTGTTGCTGAACATGTCCGTCTGTTAGACAGTACCGTCAATTTTGACGTTTTGTACTACTTTCTACCAGCGGGAGTTCTGATTAACCACTGTTTTTCCGCTTTCTGCTTTTCCGTGGTGTAAACGCGTCCTTATTAAAATAATCCTATATAAACGGAATAACGAAAAAAAGACGTAAAGAAGTACCAATGGTCTGTTTATATATTTGATCAACGAAAGCAAAGTAAGTAAAATCCAAAATTAAGTGTCAAAATTAAGTCTTTAGAAATTCATCTTTCGGTATCTTGCAATTATTTTCAATGTAAATACAACTACTAGAAAGTGCATCCATTACTAAATCCACCGGAACATTTGTAAATAAAGATACTACATCTAGCGAAAACAAGCTAAAGTCTGATCTAACTTGGATATGATAGGATATTTTGGTAGGACATAAAAATTAATAAAAAAGTCCAATTGTAATTATAAGACTTCTACTAACAAGGTTAAAAAATAACAAATCAGAAGGTTCACAATTCCTTTCATCAATAGAATATCTAATAAGTCCTGCAAATTTACTAATAGTCTGTCTTATAAGGTGATTGCTCATTATAGTATCAATAAACTTAACAAATTTATAAGAGTACACAACGATCCTTTGCAAAAGTTATCCAAAAGGAATGTGGTTTACAAGATCGAATGCCGATTGCGATGCTTCCTATGTAGACCAAACGGGAAAAAAACTAAAATCGAGATTAGCAGAAAACCATAACCATACACCAGGGAATGGGAGTAACTCGTTACTTGTAACGAAGTTACAGTTACAAGTTACTTTTTTGGTAACTTTACTAGTAACTGCGTTACTCTTTTCTTTGGTAACTGTAACGGTAACGAAGTTACATTTTTTTGGTAACGG
>NW_017299840.1:24760-31781 GCF_001594075.2 Trachymyrmex cornetzi | reverse complement strand
CAATTTTACAGAAATTATGTAATTCCACAAAAATTATGTAAATTTGTTTTTATTGTGTAAATATATCTTATTTTATATTGGAAATTATGTAAATAGCAGGATATTTTGAATATTTTCTGTAATTATCCAAATTTTAGTAATATTACGTAATATAAAAGAAATTTTTCGCGTATTGTTGTTAAATGTATAATAATATAATATATAGTGCGAAATATATTGTCATATTATCGTTCCTGTAGTTACACATACACATTGTAATTGTACTTCCACAATCTGCAGTTCCAAATCAAGAAATTATTTTTATTTGCATATTGCAAATATACAAACGTGTGGACGTTTACAACTATTATAATGGATCTCAAAATTATCCAGTATAATAGTTATAATTTTACACAATTTTTTACAATGCGCTTGAGACTAGAGAAGCCTCTAGGCCAGTCCGCTGTGATTGTTGGTCGTCGATTTAAAAAAAAGTAACGGAAAAGTTACGAAAAGTTACTTTCTCAAGTAACGGTAACTGTAACGAGTTACTTTTAAAAATCGGTAACTAGTAATGGTAACTTGTTACTTTTAAAAAGTAACTTTCCATTCCCTGCCATACACATAGAGTTACATCCACTCGTTCAGTTATCATAGAGCATAGGGTGAGTTATAATCATGACTTCGACTGGGATAATGTCAGAATTCTGGATATTGAGAGAAATTATAATAAACGAATAAAAGTGTCGAAAATGCTTTACATAAATCGTTAATAAAATGGTTTCAACGTTCAAATTGACACTGAGGCATCAAATCATGGTTAAATAGAAACTCTCTACAAGTTAATATGTATATTTTTATAAATGACCGACACGCTCCTGTTCTCACTACAATTTTGTTTTTAACGGTTATTGTGACCAACATCGGAACAAACATGACCGTTTTTTTGGTTCTTAAATTATTTTTAGTCTAACTTTGACAATCGTCAATCATAAATTTGTTTAATTGACGATGTTTGGATCCACGATGATCGTTGTTGGAGGTTGGGTGAGTTTTGCCATATATATATCATTTATAAATAACATAAAATAAATCTCCATCTGTTCAAAAAATCTTGATACAAATAATATCTTGAGATCCACCATTTGCTCCACTCAGCTTTGCAACTAGTTGGCACAACATCAGACTACTATGTTGAGGATGGTGGTTTCTCACCGCATTTCCATTACTGCAACTGTATAATTGGAGGGAACTGCGATTTTGCGATACAGAGTTCGACATGATATTTAGTGCAATTAGCGGTAATTGTTATTGCTGAGGCTGGCTCAAACCGTGAGCTGAAACGTACAAATTTAAATTGTTATTCACAATTAATTTTTGTGAAGATAGCCCCCAGCGCAGACTCCTAATGTTCAGTTGAATTTGTCTGTTATAATCTATTGCCGAATGGTCTCTACTAATAATTCGCTGCATCTAAATCCCTCTAAACTCTAAATCGTCCTTGCTCATTTTCGGTTTCTCAACATTATTATCTCATATTCAATCCTTCCATATTTTTCTTAATTCCGTTCCAATTCTTCGCTCCACCTCTATTGAGATTCTTGGTATCCATGTTGAATCTTTATATTCGTCACACGTGGCCGTCAAGTGTGACGGGCTGCATACGCTTGTATATTTTATCTTCTTTATCCCCTTCGCCACATCCTTTCCTGCTCTCAGCAACTCCTCTCTTCTCATTTAAGCGTTATTTCGTTATTTGATTTGGCCGATGTCTACGTTCCGGCTCTTAATCAACGACTCCTAGATCGTGTACGGCCTATCCAAATTTCTTACCTCAACTTCTTTTATTGCGTCAGACCATATATCTCCGTATTACCAGAGATCCGGCTGGTTTAGAATGTGGCAACATTTTATTCTGCACCTATGCTGTCTAGTTTTTCCTCTCCTTCGCTCCAATGCTCCCTTGTATCTGCGACGCCCCCTTCAATTGAACTCTGAGCTTCATTTCACTTTTAACCCCTTGTAACCAGGTACCAAAATTACTTATCCTTTCCATTCTTCGTTCCACTAAGTTCCGTGCTGCTTTCTCCTACCTCAGTCAAATATTGTAATTCTCTTACTGTATTAATAAAAACATCTCCCCCTCTTTATCTTGCTTTCGTTCTGCTACCACGCGTTTCATCGCGTCACTTACAGTATTTAAACGAGACTGACATGACTGGTATATGTAGGTGCTTGCATGTGTGTATGCGTGAGTATGTATATGATTTTAAATATTGTTTCACCACCCATTGTATCGTTGCTTAGTCGCGGTTTTTTGTTGCTGGAAGGCTTTGTAATATCAGAATTGCAGACGCCTAACCACTTGCAAGCTACTATAGTCTATTCTAACATATTTTATATTTATATTTATTACTCTGTTAACATGTAATCTATTCCATAGCGCTTTGCAATAAAATAAATTAAATTAAAAAGAAAGTTTTTTTTATCAGATCAATTTGAATGCTTACATTATTATAATGTAACTTTTTATCTGTCACATTCCGTGTAAACATTGCAATAACAATTTTTACTCTAATATAAAATTACAATAATTTTTTTGTGCTGCATAATCGATTAATATGATTTTTTTAAAGGAATTAAAAACATGTTTACGTGAACTTGCTATAGTAGACCACACGTTGGAAGCTCTCGGAACGCCAAAGGAATATCAAAGGCTACATAATTGGATAACTCGAATAATAATCGGATGGATTGTATACGTTTTTTGGAAGTTTGCGTATGGTTATTATGTTAGTCTCTTTTATTTAGAAAAAGACATAAATTTCATCGCGTTTGTCTTTTGGACATATATTGTGATTGTGGACAATTATCCGTCAAATGTTATTGCCTTAAGTGCTCTGATCTCTGCAGCTATCCTTGGGTTAGTATTATATATGTGTATACATTTACTTTGTAAGCTATTTTTATTGACATTGTGCGTAAAATCTTTACAGTGTGAAACATATAAAGATTTTTTGGTAACGTATAAAGAATGGAAGTCATGACCATGATCTTGACAACATATATATGTTGTTTGTATTGTCTGTACAAAACATGTATATACAATACCTTGAGTATTAAAATATACTAAACAACGGATATTCAAAATAAATAATTAATGATTACTTTTTATTATTAAATATTCGTAAGAGATGACCATCTTTAAAAAAACGCTGTGAAGGTAGTAATGTTGAATAATGTAAACGAATAAATATATGGTCAGAATTTTCATCTCCAATGAACTTGATCTTGACATATGTCGTCATGAAAAAGTAACGGCAAAACTAACGGTAAAATTGTAACATAAAAAGTAACAGTAAAATCGTCTTAAAAAAGTAACTACAAAACTAACATTAAAGTAACTTCCATCTCTGGTTGTAAGAGAGAGCTGCGCCGCATGTCGACAGGTAGTTATAATATGATTGAATTGACGCTACGTCTCCGCAGTTTGAAAAAATAATTCGAATTTTTTTCATTTTTTTTCTTTTTATTTGACAATCAAGAAAATAGAAAAAAATTATCATAGACTATTAATTCTAATTTAGATGATGATGACATGTTCTCTGAGTATAACCGTAAAAGTAAAAGTCAATCGTATTAATAGTCTTTTTGGAATCGCGATCACTATATTCGAAACATGGTAAAGAAAAACGCGAATAAAGTTCTGAAACATTTTAGTATAAGCACCGCTCCGTTTTCCGTTAGGAGCGATAGTGACACTCAGAAAGGAACGAAACTTTGCTTTGTTGAATACAATCGTTCTAGAATGGTTTCGAAAGGTTGAATATAAGTAATGGCAAGCGCCGGTTATAGCAATTGATTGATGTGCGCTATTTGAATCGATCAAGCGGCCCCAAACACCCCGTCATTTTATCTCGTATATTTTGGACAATTTTCGGTTCTTCCATAATACGTTCTTGTGGGATATTCTTAAGACTGAGCTTTAAAAAAAACAGAAAAAAATCGATGTTTTTTACCTCTAAATCGTAAAAACCACCTTAAAATGCATCGTTTAATGTTTTTAACAATTGTTTAGCAATTTCGTTTAACATTTCTCAGCTTACTGACAAGTTGTTATTTCCTGTAAGGCGCGTACACTGTTAAATTTTATAGGATCAAATTAACTTATTGTGAGTCACCGCTGCTCCTACTAAATATATTGTTATTTTTTACTAAAGTGATAATTAAATTTGACATTATATAATGTTAAATTGATACTGTATAGTGTCAAATATAACCATTGTTTTAGTAAAAAATAACTTTCTATTGAGTAGGAACAGTGGCGATTCACATTGAGTTAATTTGACTCTATAATATTTAACAGTGTAGTGTTCAGGTGGGTTCCTTTTCGTCATCTAAAAATTATAAATTTTGGATAAAATACATTTTAAAATTCTGCTCCTCATATATGTATTAAATATTATATTGAAACACAAAAAGTAAATATTAGGTGTTGAACTTAATTCCTGCCGTTTTTCGTCTCTTAATTGATTTGTTTCGAAGGGAAATACCTTAATCAAAGTGTTATTAATAAAGTATTATTAATTGGTAATAAAATAGAAAATGGAGGAAATTACTTTGATTAAGGTATTCATTCATCTTCCCTTCGAAACAAATCAATTTTGGAGACGAAAAACGGCAGGAATGAATTTCAATAGCTAATAATTAAATTCTTATTTAGTCTGACTTTTGATTATTTATTACCGCAATTAGCGTTAAAGTGCTTATACATAATGCGTATGTTATAATTTTAATAAAAGATAGAACTAAGTCTTTTTAATTCAGATGCATAAGCTCCAGATTTCATCGAGTCAATGAACGTTTACGTGCTTTATATTGTGATCAGTTCGAAAGTAGCGCAGATTACAGAAGACAAAACAGATCCATCTTTGTGCATCAGCGGATAACAGAAGCTAAAGATCACAATCAATATATGTGGACTATAATGTAATAATTGCCTAATAGAATTATTGTGTACACACATGCATGCGAATGTATATATGTATATAGAATGTCTCAATCTAACTTTCACATCGCCATATTTCAAAAAGTATTTAAAAAATGTCTTCTATGAAAGTGCAACTACTTCGAGCGAGGCCTATTGTGATCACAATATACTTTTCTAAATAGAGATACGATGAGAGACGCAATGAAAAAGATATAATATTCATCGGCGATTTTTAAAATGGACTTATATTTTTTTTACGTAATATGATATTTCTATAATCATTCTCCATGTAAGGATATTAAGAAATATAAAGAACCAATAATTCACGAAATATTATAGGTACATTTCTCTCTCACATAATTGACATGACACATTACATATCTCGTAAACCATTAATTTTTTGATAATCGTAATATGTTAATACTTTTATGAAAAGAATAATGAGATAAATCAGGTGTAAAGATACCATATACTTGTTTGTTTAACAGAATTATTCATTGTGCCTACGTATTTTTTGATGAAACTTTCGAAAATGGGCAAACTTTCGCAAATTTCAATAATCCTGACATATACTTTCAAATAATATTGATGATATTAAAGTATATTTAATACTTTCTCCTCAAAATACAGTAAAGCAGACAAGTTCTCTGTTTTAAAACACATATTCTCTCCTTTGAAACACATATTCTTTCAAAACAAAATTATTATAAGAAAAAAGTAACCAAGTTAGAATATCATAAAGCAGGGGAAAGATCGGTCCTTGAAGGAAGTGGATTTTAAAGTCATCTGTATTACCGAGACACATATAATTTTTGTATATAATAATTACCTTTTTTTCTGTTACTTATTCGAAAATCCTTTTCTAGGATTTAACAATTGTCATTAATACGTGTCTGCGAAGTAGGGTCTTAATGCTAAGAACGACAAAAAATTTCGAAATTAAGATATTCTTTATCATTTCTTAGTCCAATATGGTGCTCCAGAGCTTACGTCGTAACAATATTTGCTTCATACAAAAGCTGTGCAATCTGTATTTATGAAATAGTAATTCACAGAATAGTCGTTTGCATGAAAAATCAAAGTGGATTTCTTAAAATTGGGCTAGACGTCCAATTAGAACGTTATTGTTTTACGAAAATTTACTAATGCCAACATGTGCGTGAGATAATGATGTAGTAGAATGTAGTGATGGAAATGGCACATAAATCTTCGGTGTGCAAGTCGATGTACAACATGACTATTCGTCTTTACGATCCCCTTAAAATTATACGGTGGAAAAAAATTTAAATTTGAATAGGTATTATAGTTGATTAAATATGTAGAAGCAGAGAATTAAGGATGTTTTATACATATCTTCAAAGTAAAAACAAAATAATGAAAAAATTACAGATTATTACCATAAATCACGTTTAAAAATAATACTACAGAAGTGATCGTTTACTATCTGGATCATAAGTTATTTTATTAAATAGTAGTATTTCTTTAATCGCTGTTCTAATGAAAATATATGAAAATGCAATATATGGAATGAATGATAAAAATCTCAATTTCTTAATAAAAGTGCATTATGTATTCTGGATTATTTATGTTGAGTTACATTGCGATGCATGAACACACACACACACACACACACACACACACACACTAGTTGTCCATTAAATAAACAAAATATTTATTTGTTCTATATCTTTGTAACAATAATCAGTGAATCTCAATAAAACTTCGCATATATTATTTTATGTGAATATTTAAAGTACTTATACAAGAGAAATGTAAACTTTTTTAAGAGAGAGAGATTAAAAAGATTTTAATTTTTGAACTAATAATAATAACCATTAAAATAAATAATCTACGTGAATATGTTATTAAACAAAAAAAATCTTATTCACATAACTTTCAGATGTATATATTTTATTTGAAATGGAAATATGAAACATATATCCAAATTTAATTTTCTTTGCAGGTCTAATACATGCTTAAATTGTACAGTAACATCTTTTAGATGCTTCTCCTCCTAAAAAAAAACAATGTAACAAAATATGATCAAAAAGT
>NW_017299840.1:21985-24374 GCF_001594075.2 Trachymyrmex cornetzi | reverse complement strand
GGTCTAAAGGGGGACGAAGTGGAAGCCTCTCTCGAGATCGACTCTCCGCTGAACGAACCTTGAGGCGAACGCACGCGCTAAGGCGCAAACTGGATCAATGTGCCGTGAGGGCACATTTTGACACCAGATTTGTCAGTGCGTTCGATGCCCTTATTTTCGGCTTTGGTAATGAATCCAAATAGCCGAGGATAAGAGTAAGTGCAATCGTGGTCTTGAGGAATATGAATATAAAGAGGTGTTGTTCGGAAATATAATAGTCACAGTTATAATTTACATTATACATTTAAAATTAAAGTTACCATTACATAGTTGGTTATCTATTTTGTAATTGAATGATGCGTGTGAGTGTGTGATTAATGTAGTGTGACAGAAGGGAGAATTTACGGAGAGGCTGGCGAGAGAATAAAAAGGAAAGGGAGTTTTGGTGAGTGGATCTGAGAGGGTTTGGCCTGATTTTCTTTGGACGATGATAGAATTAGCGGGCGGACACTTCCGACTGGTCGACAGGAGCGAACAATTATCGCGAGGGGAATAGCGACAGGGATTGAAATTAGCGTGAACAGACTGCAATGTCTCATTTCCTTTTACATGGGAACTTAAAAAGGGAATAAGAAAGAAAGAAATAAAAAGGATCAAATAAAAATTAATGAATAATAAAAAGAAACTAAGGAAATATTGAAATGAATTACTAAAAGAAAAAACGAGGGGGATTAGAGAAAAGAAAAGTACTGACTTATTACTGAGATGCTAATCGGTGGAAGTTCTCTGGGCCGGATGTGTGAGGTTGACGATGTTTCTTCAGCACTGACTCTAAATCTTTAAATCTCGCTGGCCAAGTAAGCGAGGTTGACAATTTTTCTCCCGCACTGCTTTTAAGTTCTGGGCTTTAACGGATTGATTTCGAAAAGAAATGTGTTATTTAGTGGGTTGACTCCGGGAAAAGATTCTGTCTGTCTCCGCCTGTCTGTCTCTGTGTTAACTTCCGAATAAAATTCTCTCTGAAGGCCGCGGAACTGCGGTTTATATATTGGTTTTCCCTTGATTGGTTGAGTTCTAATTAGATGGTGGGACACTTTTCTGGCTTCTGGATTGGTCGAGATTGTGGGGGAGGAAAGGAGTCGGTTTTGTGTCAATGTGCTCATTTTACTATTTTCTTTAAATTATGGGAAAATGAACGAGCATCGATTAAAACGAGCGCACGTAGACTGTCGGCACGGGCCCGTCAAATACCTCCCCTGGACGTCGTGTGTCACTTTTATATTTTATGGTCGCTGACATCGTGAGAATCGTCCGCGACTTAGCTGTCAGAAAAATGTTTAGGCGCCAGTATCGGGCTTTCACTGACGTTAGTTATCATTTTTAATAGCGTTGTCCAAGGAGGATGTCATCGACGATGCTCATTAGCTCCCTGCGTTTACCGATTTTAACTTTATTTTATGTGACGTTAGTGAGGAGATACTGAAGTCTTTGCTTTTAATTTCTCTTGAGAAAGGTTTTTATTACTTTTTAACTGTCTTACGCGTTGATAACTCCAGGTCTCCGTAAAGTGAGAAAGAGAAAAAAAGGCTGCGTGTGTCCGTTGGACGTAACACGTATTTGTCTCTTGGTTTGAATAATTATAACAATTACAATTTATTTACAGGCACGTCCATCTACAACTATGCCTTATATCACGCAAACTAAACAAAGTATTCCAAGTACAGATGTTAATACAGATGGTATGGTACTTTAAGAAAGCTTTAAGTATCTGTCAATTAATGTATCATTTGCTTGGAGATCATCGGAATATATGGACATTTAATTCTGCAATCATTTATTTAGAATACTGTTTTGAATTCGCTTTAATAACTGTTTTATATCTCGCATTATACTACATATGTCAAACTGTTTATAATAAGGTATATATTATAACAGAACAAAAGCATTAATAACTATTTATAACTAGAATAATAAGCACAAGCAATAATAAAATTACACATGTCAAAGTTTTATTTGAAATCTGATTCATTGAATGCAAAGTTTTCAGTTTTACTACTAACTTTGGTAATTATATACATTAACGGACACTACGTCGATGACCTTGACCTTGACATATGTTGTCGTCATTACCCTGAGTAACCTCCGACAGGTTTTAGGTGGCGATCGATCTTCGTTAAAAAGTTATAAACAAAGAAAATTCAACTATAACACGAAAATTCCCTGTTTTCAAATATGTTTGATAGTCGTGCACTGTAAGGGACGCTGCGCCGTGCCGACGACGGCAACTTTGACATATGTTGTCAAACAGACAATTATGGAAGTCCAGCAACTCTTTGCAGGGGCTGAGGGGGGTGAGAGTCGAAGGTGTGAGTCGTACGCCCTTTTGCAGGAGGGATGGCGGGTAAGAGTC
>NW_017299840.1:14346-21464 GCF_001594075.2 Trachymyrmex cornetzi | reverse complement strand
TGAGACGGTAGCGATTCTTCACAAATTGTCCAATTATAACCTCGATGAGGATTTACGTGAACAGGTAAATAACTAGAACAAAATTTTATTTTAGAATTTTAACTTATGCTTAATTTTACTAGCGCTAAAAATCCGGATATCTACATAAATATCATTGAATGATTGTGTACAAAATTGTGTTATTACATAACAATTGTGTTATTCTTTTATATATTTTAGAATACTTGTACATTCTGACGCCACGGGTAAGGATAAGCTAAAAAAGTTTAAAAAATTATTTGTTATTTTATATAACAAAAGCGAGTTTTTGAAAGTTATTTCATGCTATCAATATTCTACTATCATAGTATCGTACTGTCAATATTCTACTATCGTACGATCTGTATCCTACTATCACACTATGAATATTCTGAAAAATAAGCTCAATACATTTTGGCATATAGAATTGAAAATAATTTATAAGGGTTTTGTAGTTGGTGTTGATATGTACAAATATCCTAAAAATACATATAAAAGAATATAATATGTTAAATTAATAAATTCATAGTGTTTTATTATATTAATTTTTAGTTATTTATTTTTTAACCATTTCTATATGTCGACCTTGCTTCTACTTATTACTTGGTAAAAAATTTTTCGTGCATGAGTATGTATTAATATGTATAAACATACATAAACACGCATAAATATTCATAGACATGTATAATTATATATGAAATATGTCCATACATGTTCATACATCCTTCTTTCTTTTGTAAAATTACTTTTTAGTGTAATAGAAATATTAAGAGTAAGTGAAAACATAAAAAATAATTAAAGGGGTAATTTTCGTATCGTTTGTTTTAGAAAAAAACAAGTTTGGAAAAATATTAAAAAATAGCTACATAATTATGCATAATTTTATATCAAGAGACACGTGTCTTTACGCGAGTCAGCGAGTTGCGGGCATCCGAGCATCCGAAATTCTCGGTTTTTTTAATAAAGGCTAGACCGATCGAGTTCTGAATATGAGCTCCATCAACAGCTTGGGTCCGAATTATCAAATAAACGTTTATTTTATCTCTATGTGTCCCACGTAGAGGTAAAATAAATTTAAAGTTATTTTAATAAAATTTTCTCATTTTGTAATGCTTCGTCTTTAATTTTTTGAGATTAAATGTTGTATTCCATTGCAAATATAAAAGACTCTTGAATAGAAAGATAAAGGTACGTATCATTTTGTCTCGTTAATTAAATGTTATATATTGCAATAAAATATATGTTCTTTTCGCAGTTTACAAAATATAATAGTACATGTTATATGTTGCAAGAAATTATATATTCTTTTTGCAATTGGCGTAATTTAATTATTTCATTTTTTTTTAAAGACATGCATACGTACTATTGAGGGGTAATTTATAATAAAACAACCAACAATGTTACCACTTGAACTATATTATTTATGTACCAATTTTTTTTTAGTTTATATAATATGGTTATACGTAAGTAATTTTTTTCAACATTTCTTCAAACTTGATTTTTTTTAAACAAACGATACGAAAATTATCCCTTTAATTATTTTTATGTTTTCACTTACTATTATTATTTCTATTACACTAAAAAGTAATTGCAATTGGCGTAATTTAAAGATTTGATTTCATTTTTTTTTTTTAATGCATGCATACGTACTATTTAGGGGTAATTTATAATAAACAATCAACAATATTACCACTTGAACTATATTATTTATGTACCAATTTTTTTTTAGTTTATGTAATATCGTTATACGTAAGTAATTTTTTTCAACATTTCTTCAAACTTGATTTGTTCTAAAACAAATAATGCGAAAATTACCTTTTTAATTATTTTTAATGTTTTCATATTACTCTTATTATTTCTATTACATTAAAAAGTAATTTTACAAACGAAAGAGGATATATGATCATTTATGGACATACTTCATACATAATTATATATGTTTGTGAATATTTATACGTGTTTATGTTAGTTTATACATATTTATACATATTCATTAATGAAAAATTTTTTACCGGGTATGTCGTTAAAACATTGTAGTTACATAACTTAACTCTGGAAAATGTATTAAATTAGACTCAAATTTAATTTATTATTTACTACGTTCATACATTAATATGAACGCTTTACTTTGAAACTAAAAAAATGGATTGATTTTGACACATATTGAAGCTAATAGTAACAAAAATGTCATTAAACGTAAGGGATAGGGTTGCTCTTTAATATCTGCGACAAAGTAACATAATTGACGTTTTATAATAATGTCTTAAATTTACTCATCCATTTGATAAAATTTATGCAAGTGTCCAAACTATCAAGAGTGGTAGTATATATTTGACGCTTATTAAATTATTTATTTCAATTAGATTTGGCAGTTTATGTTGCAAATAAAACAGAGAGAAGTAAAATTTGGCTTGGGACATTTCTACTATGGATATAATTTTATCTGTTGGGTATGTCTTAATTTAAATGAAAGTATAAAAGTATATATAATAAAAGTATACACATATATATACATACAATATATACATGATGGAACAATAATTCTGTTCATTTTGAATATTTCCCCTATTTTTAGAGATATGTAATATTATATTTATTGAAGTTTTGTACAACATCAAGGGGATATAATATAGGGGAGAGTGGTCTAAATCGGACTTATTTGCAGTTTTTGCTCTCTATAAAGCGTAAATAAAGTCCGACCTTAAAATCGAAGGTGGGGTTGGAAAGATCATTTAATTCTCTTTTTTGCTTTAGACCATTTTGACGTATCTTTCACCTGTGTTGAAATGTAATGGAAAATGTAAAAACGCTTTTTCCGATCCGATTTGGAACCATTGGTTCCATATTTTTGCCATATTTTTATGGATTTTTAGATTAAATTTTTTAATATTTTAATGTATTTTTCTTAGTATTGAGTAAAAACGAGCAATTTGATAGTTAAAGATAAACATTTTTTTCAAAAAAGAAATTACTGACTGTTTATATTATTAGAATTGAAATTAATAAAACTCAACTAATTTGAGTCTGATGACTCATGATATTTTACTGATTTAATTGCTTGGATCAGATCTGATCAGCTGATCACCAGTATTACAACCAGACCTATAAGTTATTCACTACTGTACTGTCCAATTTGAACACGGGTCCTTTCGAACTTTAGAACAAATTTTACAATAAACCGCAAAAGTGATCACAAAATGCTTAATATTTTTGAATTCTACACTCTTTAATTATCTTAAATCAATTACTTTTCAAATTTTTAACACCTTTTCAATAATGATTTACAAGAATTTTCTTTTTTAAAAAAATTTTCGCACGGTGATTGAAAATACATATTTGCGTCTATTTTATGAATGTTATGACAGAGAACTGTCAAACTGCTTTCACATGTTCGGTGTCTTATAAGGACTTTACATTATAAATAGTACCCAAATCTACTTAACCATATTCATTTAAATTAAAAAGTTCCTATTTGGAACACTGTCCGGTTTAGACCACTCTTCCCTACTATTAATAGTTTTTCTATGGATGTGGAGACGCTTCGGAGATTTCAAGGTCAGTTTTGCTTTTTTAAATGAAATTGAACGATTGTTTTACAAAATATGATTCCTCTAATTATTTTACATATAAAAGTATTAAAGTAGTGTATCAAAAAATCAATAGTTTACGAGATACTTTGTACTTTAATCTGGCATATATTAACATAAAATATTTAATAATTCATAAACTATTAATCTTTTTATAACTTTAATACTTTTATAAACAGAATAATGAGATGAATCAATTGGTGGATGAAAAACACATAGTTGCTTTAAAATAAATATGTATGTATAAATGATAAATTTTTTTAAATAAGCAGCTATGTGATTTCCCAGTGAGAAATGACAATAGATTCGATATCGACTGGATGTTAATTCGACATCGAAATCATCAAATTGACGTCTGTTTGACATCGATTTCATTGTCATTTCTCACTGAGTTCTTTCCATCAATTCATTCATCTCATTATTCTGTTCATAAAAGTATTAAGGACTACAAAAAAAATTAATAGTTTACGAGTATTTAATATTTTATGTCAATATATGCTAAAATAAAGTACAAAATATCTCGTAAACTATTGACTTTTTAATATCACTACCTTAATACTTTTGTATGCAGAATAATTAAAGGAATCATATATATTATGTAAAAAAAGCAAACCATTCCATTTAAAAAAGTGGAGGTGATGTTGAAATCTCCGAGCGCCTCCACTCATGGAAAAACTATTACTAATATATTGTACTCCTCTTGATACTTTATACAAATTCAATAAATATATAATTTCATATCTCTAAAATAGCGGAAATATTCTAAGTGGAGAGAGTTACTGCCCTACTCTGTACATATATAATAGAATAAATAGAGGAAAGGCCCCTATTATGAAATACCGAGTTCATTTTGAGTAAATGCTAGAAGTCTACAGGCAGAATTTAAAAAAATAATTTTACATTTTGAAGGGAATTTAATAAGCTTTAAGATAACGTTACGCAAAGTTTGATTAAAATCCCATTTTTTTCGAAAATTGGAGAAATGTAAAAAGTTAGCAAATAGCAAAGTCAAAAAATTGTGCTCCTAATATGAGATTCCCCGAAAAATCGATAGTAAAGCGCAAAGTACTTCAGTATTGCAATTAAAAAATTTTATTTAATGTTTTTAAAATACAAACAAACACAGTCAACGTGCGTGAAAAATGAGCAGGCGGTAGATACTCAGAACTCGTTTTCAGATAGTTGGAATCAAGCATCGCAAATATACAAGCACTCAACGTTCATTCCGGTTGTCTTTTTTATTATTATACAATAACTTTATATATACTTTAGGAACAATTTTCACTATAACATAGGTTACTTCGTATTAGGAATACCCTGAATGTTATATTACAACTTTCACGCCTTATGGTTTCACGATCATCAAATCTAACTTCAGTAATCAAACAATTCAATATATTCAATATTTTTCTATTCGTACGACCTTACTTCAACATCAAGCAAAAAATTTATTTCCAAATATTTATTTATTAAATAATAAACATGGTTGAAATGCTCATCTCAATGTAACCTGAAAACATCCAAATTCTAAAATCTTATTTTACAATGACTATAGGCATAATCTAATAATGAATTTTCTACTAAATAGTTTTCAATCCAAGAGCAATAAACTCATGGTGGAACCAATAGATAGCGTTTATTAGTTTAGCAGAAACACCGCTATCTCATATTAGGCGCCTATCTCATAATTGGGGGCTTTTTTCTATACGTAAAATAGAACGTATTCAATATATCTTATTTATAATTAATTCTTTTAAATTTAACCTTTTCTCTCTTAACGCTGACTATGTTCGGCAAACGCAAAGCGATCCGTGTAGACGAACGCTGTCTACAGCCAGCATTCGCCAAGTAATTTGTAGTATTCCTTATAGTAAGAGTTACGCCAAACCATCCTGTACCACCATATACGAAGCGTTGTTAACACTGATTTTGTCAAATAATGAATATTTAAACATAATTTGTAGTGGTAGTATATTGATAGATATAAAGCCACTGGCATGAAAGAGATAATTGAAAAACGGTTTACAAAGAAATTATAATTACTTTATTTTAAGTGACAATCCCTTTTTTTCAAAAACATGTCAAGGTATCGTTGTCCACGCTATTCGGACATAAAATAATATTTTAAACGCCAAAAGCTGTCCACATATAATGTATACACTTTTGGCGCGGGATCAATTGCGGTATTCCGACGGACCACTCGCTTTCTGAGCGAAAGGGTTAACAAAACTGTTTTCATCAAGTGTAATGATAGCTTATTTTCTTTCAGATGTATGCCACAGTTTTGTCCATTAGGATAACTCTTTCGCAGGTATATAACAGACCTTTCATTCTCGTAGTAATGCATGAGAAATTTTGTTTGATATGAATAAGATTCGCGCGCGCGTATATAATTAAATGTATTTTACTTAAACCAAAATTTCGGATTTTGTCATAACAATTAGAAAGAATTTCTGGTTGTTATGATAAGAATCGAGATTTTACATCTAAAACTAATTATTTTATAAGTATTATATTATTTATTACATTATAAGAGGATTTATTTAATATTTTTTAGTTTGGTTGGGAATTTAATTCTTTTGAATTTGCGTCATCAGAATCATGATTAATTTTAATCTCAGCGCCATGTAGCAGACCAATTATTGTGTCAGTTGACACAAATCGGGAGAATATGCTGTATTGTTTTATGTCGTCGTGTTGTTTCCTATAGTAAATTGGAACAAAATGATATGTTCCATTGTTGATGAGAAAACCTCTTCTCTTTTTGTCGTCAATATAATTTTGAGAAAAATGTACAAAAATTTTGAAAGTTATAGCAATAAGATTAATTTGAATTTCTCTATTTTACATACTGCTTTTTAAGTGTGTAAGTTCATAGATTATGAGTGCATAATGCGCATGATGCTTCATTTATCCTTGTTTACATTCGATGAAATAAGGAACATTATACATAAAACGAAATGCCTCAATTTACAGAGAGACATATTCGATCAACGAGATATTCTGCGGGCATAGTTAACGAAAGATTCATTTAATTAACGAGTAGTTTTGGTGTATTAACAAGGTACAATTATCAATGCAGTTCAAAATACAATAAAAAAAATATTATAACATAGTAGCATAATTACGAAATTAATAATGCGCGATTAAGTATACAGTAGCGTTGAAAATATACGTATGATAACACAAATTTTATTGAACCAATGGTTACTTTAATATTAATAAACGGAATGTAATATTAACGATAAATAAATCTTATTTACTTTTAATTGTTAACTTTTGATTATAAAATTTATTAAAATTCATCCAATAAAATTTAATTACCTTTACCTTGTCGTACTCTGGTTAAGGGTACATTCTAGTAACCACTCTAGTAACATTCTAGTAACCACAAGTCCAATCGCGTAAGTAAAAAAAATTTTAGCACATCAGGTTTCTAAGATAATTAAGGCTTAATATAAAAAAATGGCTTTTTAACAACATTTAATCTTTTTTTTAATTTAATGTTGTCTT
>NW_017299840.1:12836-13842 GCF_001594075.2 Trachymyrmex cornetzi | reverse complement strand
CTTCCGAAGAGTATCCTTGTCCACAGAAACACCTCTCGAAAAATTTGCCGTTCAGAACTGGCACTAAAACTATTAGTCCCAGTATGCTTATGCAATTGAAGGATCAGTGTGCACACCACAAGGATATGAGAGAGGTAAACACAGGCCAGAGACCTAATGTAAGAAGAAAAAGAGAACAAATATATTTACAATCAAAAACTATATATATTCGACCCTTGCTTGTCTTTTTCCTGTAACTTCTTAGGCAATATTGGCATTGTAAGCGGTGGTTTCAATGCTTCTTTCTCGTGTTCGAAGCCAAAGACATGAGCGGGAAAACAGAAACACGTGGAGAAACGTCGATGCATAAATCTAAAATTGATATGTCAGGAATTGATAATACTATTAAAGTTGACTTAAGACAAAATTTAAACGTGCTTTTTTATTTTTGTATCCAAAATTCCAGAGAAATATATTAAAATATATAAATAAATATAATACCATAAAACTTTCCGATAAATGTTTGCGCTTGCGAAACAGCATTATGCGTATATAAATCAATAAACAAACATTTTGCATTGAAATGAAAGAATTGTAGAAAGTCTCATATACTTGTATGTATTTTATACAGACAATTCCTGCAAAAGAAGAATAGGAATATATGAACATTACTGCCTACTATATCAGTTTGTGACTCATTTTTTCAGATGCTTATTTTTACTTATCTTACAAAAAAATTAATTACAGCAAAATTTTAAACAATATTACTCAAACTGCTATATCATCCGGTAAAAGATACTTTCTAGTTTTTATTTTTATAAAAAAAATTTTATTTTTACACCTTTCAGAAATATAATTTAAGAACAAAGTGATATGATAATATCGATGACTTTCTTTTAAATTTTATTCCATTATATTGTAATACTCGTATTTTATTATCAATATTTTTTCGTCTATCTAGATGAACAAATTTGTAAGTTTTATGAAAAATTGCAGATATTTCTAAAGCAGTCTAATTTCTTTAGAT